>NC_057810.1:665378575-665577537 GCF_018294505.1 Triticum aestivum | reverse complement strand
GGGGGAGGCCAGCCGGCCCTTGGGGTGCACCAAGGAGGGGGAAGTCCTCCTCCTAGTGGGAGTAGGACTCCCCTTTCCTAGTCCAACTAGGAAGGAGGAAGGGGGAAGGAAAGAGAGGGAGAAGGAGAGGGAAAGAGGGGCCGCGCCCCCCTCCCCTAGTCCAATTCGGACTCCACATGGGAGGGGGCGCGCCACCTCCTGGGCTGCAGCCCTCTCTCTCCCCTCAGGCCCACTAAGGCCCAATACTTCCCCGGGGGGTTCCGGTAACCCCTCCGGCACTCCGGTTTTCTCCGAAATCACCCGGAACACTTCCGGTGTCCGAATATAGTCGTCCAATATATCAATATTTATGTCTCGACCATTTCGAGACTCCTCGTCATGTCCGTGATCACATCCGGGACTCTGAACAAACTTCGGTACATCAAAACTTTTAAACTCATAATAAAACTGTCATCGAAACGTTAAGCGTGCGGACCCTACGGGTTCGAGAACTATGTAGACATGACCTAGAACTATTCTCGGTCAATAACCAATAGCGGAACCTGGATGCCCATATTGGTTCCTACATATTCTACGAAGATCTTTATCGGTCAAACCGCATAACAACATACGTTGTTCCCTTTGTCATCGGTATGTTACTTGCCCGAGATTTGATCGTCGGTATCCAATACCTAGTTCAATCTCGTTACCGGCAAGTCTCTTTACTCATTACGTAATGCATCATCCCATAACCAACTCATTGGTTATATTACTTGCAAGGCTTATAGTGATGTGCATTACCGAGAGGGCCCAGAGATACCTCTCCGACAATCGGAGTGACAAAACCTAATCTCGAAATACGCCAACTCAACATGTACCTTCGGAGACACCTGTAGTACTCCTTTATAATCACCCAGTTACGTTGTGACGTTTAGTAGTACCCAAAGTGTTCCTCCGATAAACGGGAGTTGCATAATTCTCATAGTTACAGGAACATGTATAAGTCATGAAGAAAGCAATAGCAGTATACTAAACGATCAAGTGCTAGGCTAACGGAATGGGTCATGTCAATCACATCATTCTTCTAATGATGTGATCCCATTAATCAAATGACAACACATGTCTATGGTTAGGAAACATAACCATCTTTGATTAATGAGCTAGTCAAGTAGAGGCATACTAGTGACTATATGTTTGTCTATGTATTCACACATGTATCATGTTTCCGGTTAATACAATTCTAGCATGAATAATAAACATTTATCATGATATGAGGAAATAAATAATAACTTTATTATTGCCTCTAGGGCATATTTCCTTCAGCAAGCCACGTCAAAAGTCCAGGTGGTCTCTATAACGAGTTTAATACCTGTTTTACTTACAGTCCCGAAGCTTGCCCCTGGAGGGGAACATGTCAAATACTCCCATCTCTTGCTTACCGCACTTCTTGTATCGTTCTGCTTTTGCAGCAGCCATTTTTTAATAAACAATATATAGCTCTTATCTATTATTGTACTTATCTATTTTTTATATACAAATATGTTCAGTCATGACATTCTGCAACCGTACACTTTGGTACGGACAATACACCAGGGGCTCACAACACCCCATAACATGGTGTGAGAAGACCGAACACTCTCATGAGTGCGGCACCCCGAACTTATAGCACTATATGCATCGGCTCCGAATCATGTCTTTGGTAAATAGTTGGGTTTGCCCGGCTCCCATGTTTTGGTACCTTATGTTCCGCATTGTTGGCTAAGGTAGCGCTGGGAGAACTACTGCGATTGTGCCCCAGTTGAGCTGGGTTAACACCTCAGTAGAGAAAGCTAAAACTGACTGTCATGATAGTGCGAGAGACCGGTCACTATTCGCGAGGTTTTTTCGAGTCCTTAAAGACTTATGCCGCTTCGAGCGAGGAACCGGACTTGTCCGGCCTAGGCGTGGATAGCGCCCCGAACTCGGTCTTCCGAATACTAGGGGCTTCGCCGAAATTTAAAATTATAGAA
The DNA here is from genome assembly GCF_018294505.1 of Triticum aestivum. Taxonomy (NCBI): domain Eukaryota; kingdom Viridiplantae; phylum Streptophyta; class Magnoliopsida; order Poales; family Poaceae; genus Triticum; species Triticum aestivum. Next base: position 665,575,549 of record NC_057810.1, on the reverse strand, counting down.
TTCTATGGCTAAGTGAGAGTGATAAAGCATTATAAGTCCGACGGTCTGGTTCGTTGTGCTGAACGCCTCCCTAGATGGACCCAAGAATGGGAACAAGAGCGCTCAGGTTTATCCCGAACACCCCAGCACTCGTGGCGTGGGGGTCGAAGCCGATGACTTGCATCTCTCAGATTTGATAAACGGGCGCACAGAAGGTAATATTTTAAATTAACAAGCGTTGCTTAACGCATATGAACAAAGTTTTAGCGTACAGGATAACAAATGCGAGTCTACTCAAAAATTACATCTTTGGAGCACTCATCCGCTATATGGCGGGCACCCTTCAGAATGCCATTATAATACATCTCGGACGTATGATACTCCTTGCCCGGTGGTGGCGCGTCCGTCAAAAGCTTCTCCGCGTCTAGCTTGCCCCAGTGCACCTTAGCACGGGCAAGGGCCCGACGGGCACCTTCAATACAAACGGAGCGCTTAACAACCTCAATCCACGGACACGCGTCCACTAGCCGCCGCACCAGACCGAAGTAGCTCCTAGGCATAACTTCTCCAGGCCACAGCCGAGCTATGAGGCCCTTCATGGCCTGTTCGGCCACCTTGTGGAGCTCGACCAGCTGCTTCAGCTGGTCGCTCAGGGGCACCGGATGTTCGGCCTCAGCATACTGAGACCAGAACACTTTTTCCGTCGAGCTCCCCTCTTCGGCTCGGTAGTAGGCGGCGGCATCAGACACACTACGGGGCAGATCGGCGAACGCTCCTGGAGAGCTCCGAATTCGGGTAAGTAGCAGATAATTAACTTTTATATTTTTGCTTTGCATAAAGAATGCCTTATCCGCCGCTATCTTCTTCATCGCCTCGATCTCCTGAAGGGCCTTTTGGGCTTCGGCCTTAGCGGTCTTGGCACTCTCAAGAGCCAAGGCAAGCTCGGACTCTCGAGTCTTCGAGTCACGCTCCAAACTCTCGTGTTTTTCCATGAGAGCCTGGAGCTCTTGCCGCACCTCCGCCACCCGCGCCTCCTGCTTCTCTCACTCGGTGCGCTCCAAGGCCGCACTCTTTTCGGCCTTGGAGACCACCTCCTTCAGGGTCGCCACCTCGGTCGTGGCTCCTGCAACATTTACGTTGGTCTTGTTATTATTTTGCAACCAAGTATTTCTATATACATTTACAGGAGGTACTATGTACCCTCTTTATCCTCGAGCTGCTTTTTGGCACGGCCGAGCTCGCTCTCGGACCGCTCGAGGCTTTCCTTCAATGCACTGACCTCCGCAGTCAGTGCGGCAGAGGTCAGCAGCGCAGCCTGCATTCCCATATTGACATCTTTTTATTAGACTCCTGCGTATATCTTTTTAGATCCTCAGCTCGCTTTTCTTTCCGAACACCGAACTGAGCATCAGGGGCTACTGTCTATGCAGTAATATTTTTTATATGTTTTTAACACATACCTCAAAGCCTGATAACAGGCTTGTACAAGCTTCCGTCAGACCGCTCTTGGCGGACTGAACCTTCTGGATCACCGCACTCATAACAGTGTGGTGTTCCTCGTTGATGGAGGTGCCGTTAAGCACCTCCAACAAATTGTCCGGCGCCTCCGGATGGACGGGGGTCGCCAGCGTCGTAGGCTTGCCCTTCTTATGAAGGTGCCGCCTGTTGGACTCTGGAACCGTTGATGGTTCCGGAGCAGTGTCCGGCCCGGGGCCGGACTTAGATCCCTCCTGGGCTTTACCCCCTTCAGGCCTGGAGTCCGGGAGATCGCCTTGCGGCGCCTCCAGGACCACCTCCTCCTGGTTTAGTCCCTTTCGGGACCCCACCTCGGCGTCGTCCGCAGGGAGCGGGGAGGAGGCCGTCAGAAGCGAAGCGCTGTTCACATCCGACGAATTCAGGGAGCCGCTCGACGAATCACCGAGCTGAGCTCTGGGCAGACTACATGATTAAAATTCGGCGTTAGACACTACCAAATAATAGAGGAGCGCCATGAGTCATTCAGGTAACCGGACACTTACGACTTTGCCAAGGGCTTGACCCTAGATGGCCATTCCTCCCCGCCGTCTTCGGCATCGGAGGCGTACTCCGGCAGATGGGTCTTCCCCTTCTTGGACCCTCCGGCTTCCCCAGTTAGGGCGGCCTTTCTTTTCTTTCCTCCCCCCGTTGGAGGGGGAGAGGCTTCTTCTTCTTCTTCCTCCTCGTCTTCCGAAGCGGAGGGCGTGTCGGGGTTGTCGAGTGATGAATCCGACACCACCGGGCGCCGGGAACTCTTTCGGGTCCCCGTGGCCTTCTCCTTGGCCTTCTTCTCCAGCACCACGTGAGGTGCCGGAACCAGTAGCTTTGCCAAGCGTGCATCTGCTGGGCCTTCGGGCAAAGGGGCCGGACAGTCAAATTGTCTGGATGTCCTCTTCCAGTCCTGTCAAAGGAACGGGAGTTTAGATCCCACATAAAGTCACACTATGAAATTCGGGTGTCCCGTAAGGGACTAAATGTAAGCTTACTTCGGAGGCTTGACGTTTGGTGCAGAATCCGCGATCCTCGGTGACGGGAGGGGAGACCTCGGAACTCTTGAAAAGCACCTTCCAGGCGTCCTCGTGCTTCGTTTCAAAGTGCCGGGATAGAGTCTGGTGCTGGGCCGGGTCGAACTCCCACAAATTGAAGTCCCGTCGTTGACATGGGAGGATCCGGCGGAAGAGCATGACCTGGACTACGTTGACAAGCTTGACCTTCTTGGTCACCAGGTCTCGGACGTGGGTTTGGAGTCCGGTCACCTCTTCCAGATTGCCCCACGATAGGTCTGTCTCCTTCCAAGATGTGAGCCGGGTGGGGATGCCAGATCGAAATTCGGGGGCCGCTGCCCACTTAGGGTCACGCGGCTCGGTGATATAGAACCACCCTAATTGCCACCCTTTGATGGTTTCCACGAACCCTCGAGCCAAGTGACGTTGGCCATCTTGCCCACCATAGCACCTCTGCACTCTGCTTGACGGCCTTTCACAACCTTCAGCTTGACGCTGAAGATCTTCAGCCATAAGCCAAAGTGAGGCTCGATGCGGAAGAAGGACTCGCACACGACGATAAACACTGAGATATTGAGGATGAAGTTCGGGGCCAGATCGTGGAAGTCCAGGCCGTAGTAGAACATGAGCCCCCGGACGAACGGGTGAAGAGGAAAACCCAGTCCGCGAAGGAAATGGGGAAGAAAAACAACCCTCTCACGGGGCCTGGGGGTGGGGATGAGTTGCCCCACATCTGGAAGCCGGTGCGCGATGTTGTCGGACAAGTATCCGGCCTTCCTCAGCTTTTTGATTTGCCCCTCCGTGACGGAGGAGGCCATCCATCTACCTCCCGCTCCGGACATGGTTGGAGAAGGTTGAGGTGGGAAGTGCGGGCTTGGGCGCTGGAGCTCGAGCGTGCAGGGACGGATAAGCACAAGAGGAAGAAGGCGTGATGGAAAGGGCGGATTCTTATCCCCTTATGTGGGCGGCCAAAACTACGAGCCCCCACCGGCCTAATAAAACTCGCTTATCTCCCAAGCATCGTGGTTAATGGCGCGGTTGGGTTACCCACGCCTGTATTGATGAGAATCCCGGAATAAGGGGACACAATCTCTGCTTTAACAAGACGTGCCAAGGAAACCGCCTCGCTAAACGCGCTGAGGTGGAACAGTAAAATGAATAAAAGCCTGGCCGTGGCATGATGTCACGCCGCGGAATACGTCAGCAGATCCGATTGATACAAATATTATTCTCTCTACGATGGAATGTGGAACTTATTTTGCAGAGCCGGACACTACCCTGGTGTTCAACATCTTCTATGGAATATTCGGAGGAGGAACCCGCCTTGCAATGCCGAAGACAACTTGCGCGCCGAACTCGTCGTCATTGAAGCCTAGTTCAGGGGCTACTAAGGGAGTCCTGGATTAGGGGGTGTCCGGATGGCCGGACTAAGACCGTTGGCCGGACTTCCGGACTATGAAGATACAAGATTGAAGACTCTGTCCCGTGTCCGGATGGGACTTTCCTTGGCGTGGAAGGCAAGCTTGGCGATACGATATGAAGATCTCCTCCCATTATAACCGACTCTGTGTAACCCTAGCCCTCTCCGGTGTCTATATAAACCGGAGAGTTTTAGTCCATAGGACGAACAACAATCATACCATAGGCTAGCTTCTAGGGTTTAGCCACTCTGTTCTCGTGGTAGATCTACTCTTGTAATACCCATATCATCAATATTAATCAAGCAGGAGCAGGGTTTTACCTCCATCGAGAGGGCCCGAACCTGGATAAAAACATCATGATGACGACATGACTACCTTGGATACGACCAAAAATATTGCATACATGCATATTTGTCAGGTGATTTCTAGTGCAAACTATTCAATAATCTATTTATGTTATCCAGAATAAAAATACTTCACACACTTTTGTGTTTTGTCTAATTGCAGGTATATGGAATATTTGTACAGTTCACATATGAAGATAAGGGAGAAAGAGATGTTTAAGTGTTGTTCAAAAAGTTCTCCCACGTCACTTTTGGTCCAAGAGAAGATAGAGTCCAAGTCTCTCACGTTCTGGATTCAGATTCGGACTGCACAGACATACCTGACTCAAAACGCCAACAACTTTTTCATACGGACTACGGATTGGGTGATTCTTTTTTCGTTGGATTCTAGATTTTGTGCTCTTTCCAGCCCAATTGGATTCACCCTCAAATTCGTCCGGAGCGTTGAGATATCGACGAAACAATCAGACGCTGCAGCAGAATCCGAGTCAAACAACAAGTCCAAAGGTGTTGCATCACCTCCAATTGGGCCCATTGGCCTTGTACGACCTAGGGTTAGTTTTAGGCTGCCTTGGAACGTCCTCCCACCTCCTAGGCCGCCACCCCTTGCTCCTATATAAGTAGATCCATCTAGTAGCTTTTCCCTTGGGATTTGTTTAGTTAAAAGTTAGCCATTGCAACTTCGTGTACTTCGTTCATGTCCAACGACCAGACCAAGACCGCTTACGGATCCCCACCTTTATCAATACTTCATACATATTCGCCATATTCAGATTACTTTTATCATATTCTTGCTTTTTCTTCGATTGCTTGCAGGAATAGACCTTCGTGGTCAGGTTGATCGTGCTCCGGCGTGGTCAATAACCTCAGGAGATTGGTTTAGCGATTGCTAAGGCGCAATGTCGTGCACGTTTGTAGTCGGATCGTGAAAGTCGTCTCCACCAAATCGATAGTTATCATCTCATCGAAAGATCGGGACACCTCCGCCTCTATCAAGTGGTATCAGTTTTCAGGTTGCTCGATGAGAATTTCCAGTCATCCCTAGATTAGATTTATTTTCTTACCTATTGTCCAAGAAAAAACCACACAAAAAAGTTAGATCTATTCATCATTTGTCCTAGCCAGTCTGAGCCTTTGCAATTTTCGTTTCATTGTTTGCATTATTGAATTATCGGTTACATCGTTGTGTCGAGTTGCTGGTCTTAGTGTCTAGTTCCTTTAGAGTTTCGAGTTCTGTTCACATTAGTCACGTCACCATTGCATCTTATCCCTTTCGCTCTCCACCATCTCATCCATCAATATCCACCACGTGCTACGCACTGTTCATTGTCATAATCATAGTTGAGGTCATTCACATCTTCGCCTGATACAATCTGCATCTTATCTACTTTGTCTTGGAAAGAAGGAGAAAAAAAAGAGAAAAAAAAGAAAAAAAAAGGAAAGAAAAAAAGTCAGAGAAAAAAAAGAGAAAGAAAAAAAAGTGTGAGAAAAAAAAGAGAAGAAAAAAAATCGGATCTATCTAGACTCAATCTCGTAGTTGAATTCGGATTAGAATATGTTTTGTGCACTGTTCAGTAAAAAGGGCATAACTTCCTCGTACGAACTCCGTTTTGGCTCCACAAGTACTCAAATTAAAGCTAGCGACTAGACTCATCTGAATAGTTGCAAAAGCTTGTTCAATATTTGGCGTCTCAAAATCAGCTTCTAAATAGGTCTTTTTGCCCTCCGAAGTTCGCGCATACAGTTTGTTCCAGTTTTTCACGTCAGTTCTAGAATTCTTTGACTCCTCATATCAATTCAGAATTGAGTGATTCTTTTTGCATTGGAAAGCTTGAGTTAGTAGCAAACTTTTCAAGAGGAAAGTTGGAGAGAGAGTTGTTATATATCCTGCTTGGCAGTTGTTATTCATCATTATCTTTACTGCTGTTGTGATCTTCACTTATATCTTGCTGTCCAGAGCTACTTATCCTTCATTGATGCTAGTTGTGCTATGTCGTGACCTCATTAGTGTTCTAGGTTCGCATCTCTAGTTCGGTCTAGCCTAGGACCAGCACAGTACCGTCGTTGAGCGTTTATTCAACATTGCATCTTTGAATTGATTATTGCTAATCTTTTGCTACCATATATAGCCAACCCAGCTCCACATATTTCTACACCGTGTATACATACGTTCCCCTGGCAATCGCTTTACACAATCTTCGGAGTTATTTGACATTGCTAGTTGCCTGTCACCACCTACCACATGGTAAGAACTTGTAAGATATTGATATTTGCTTTACTGTGAGCACTTTACAACCACATCCTAGTAGTTCATAGGAACATTATTCTTGAATTTTGTTTCTTGTTTCTACTAATCATGACAGGTTCCGGAGATAGAAGTTCTTGGACGACGGACACATCTTCACCATCACGAGAGTTGGGACAACACACACAAGCACATGGTCAGGTTATCTCTTTACCGTAATTTGAGGGTAGATTTAATCCTGCTATTTATCTAGCTTGGGAGTTTGAAGTAGAACAAGTTTTTAGTAACCATGACTTTTCTGAACTTGAGCGAGTACGAGCTGCCACTAGAGCATTTACTGGCTTTGCTTCTGTTTGGTGGAGTGTGCATTGTAAGAAAAACATTGATAACCAACCCACAACTTGGAAAGATTTGAAAATGTAATGAGACAATAATTTTTCCCTCCTTACTATCGTCGTGAATTGCTTCGCAAATTTGAACAATTTAAACAAGGCAATAACACTGTTCATGCTTACTACCAAGAGTTCAAATCTTATATGCATCATTGTGACATAGAAGAATCTGAGGATGATACAATAAATAGATTTTTTGGTGGTTTGAACCATGATATTCAGGCAAGATTTAGGTATATTCCTCGTTGCATTACTGGCATGTATGTTCGTGCTTGTACCTTTGAGAGACAGTTACAGGAGGATGCATTGGGTGACTACAACAACTACTATTCCAATTCATGCTCACTACCATCGGTTGATTCCTCCACTGTTGCACCTACTAGAGCAGCCACACCTCAGATTGTGAGTGGGACATCATCTCAAGTGTATGGTACATTGTCATTGTCCATACCGACATCAGCTACGTCTTTGCGACAAGGTAACAGTAAAGGTATTGATGATATAACTTCACATGAGAATGATGCATCCCTAATTAATTTAAATACATCATGTGTTGAGTTACCTGTTGATTTGAGCACGACACCTATTTTAGAGAATCATGTTACTATCATGAATCCATCATGTGATCAAACACCTGAAATACCAACAATTTTGAGTGCACCCATTGAATTAACTATTGATGCAAAAGAACCAATGTTTAATCATTTTGATATGACCTCTAATCTTGGTGATGATTCTGTGTCCAATGACTTACTGCATGTTTGCTTATTTAAGCATGTTGTAGCATGTAAATTTGATGCAAGTAAGGTTTATTCACCAATGTTGGGATGGTTTAATGATGAATATTGTCAATCTTTTGATAGGAATAAGAGCTTCACTTATATGTGCAAACTGAGTTGCAATATTTTCATGCCTTCTACTTATGATAATATTTTGGCTTTAGATTTTATGATCTATGAAAGTTACTCATGTATACATGTGTCATATGTGCAAAAATCAAGGAAAGTAAAAAATGGATGACATATACATATACAACATGTATACCTTGTCTCTTTTGTTAGCCACATTTCAGATTAAGCAACGCCGAGGACGGCTTTGTTTTCAAAAAGGGGAGGATGATGAGGACATGACTACCTTGGATACAACCAAAAATATTGCATACATGCATATTTGTCAGGTGATTTCTAGTGCAAACTATTCAATAATCTATTTATGTTATCCAGAACAAAAATACTTCACACACTTTTGTGTTTTGTCTAATTGCAGGTGTATGGAATATTTGTACAGTTCACATATGAAGATAAGGGAGAAAGAGATGTTTAAGTGCTGTTCAAAAAGTTCTCTCACGTCACTTTTGGGCCAAGAGAAGATAGAGTACAAGTCTCTCATGTTCTGGATTCAGATTCGGACTGCACAGACATACCTGACTCAAAACGCCAACAACTTTTTCATACGGATTCCGAATTGGGTGATTCTTTTTTTGTTAGATTCTAGATTTTGTGCTCTTTCCAGCCCAATTAGATTCACCTTCAAATTCGTCCGGAGCGTTGAGATATCGACGAAACAATCAGACGCTGCAGCAGAATCCGAGTCAAACAACAAGTCCAAAGGTGTTGCATCACCTCCACTTGGGCCCATTGGCCTTGTACGACCTAGGGTTAGTTTTAGGCTGCCTTGGGACGTCCTCCCACCTCCTAGGCCGTCACCCCTTGCTCCTATATAAGTAGATCCATCTAGTAGCTTTTCCCTTGGGATTTGTTTAGTTAAAAGTTAGCCATTGCAACTTCGTGTACTTCGTTTGTGTCCAACGACCAGACCAAGACCGCTTATGGATCCCCACCTTTATAAATACTTCATACATACATATTCGCTATATTCAGATTGCTTTTATCATATTCTTGCTTGTTCTTCGATTGCTTGCAGGAATAGACCTTCGTGGTCAGGTTGATCGTGCTCCGGCGTGGTCAATAACCTCAGGAGATTGGTTTAGCGATTGCTAAGGCGCAATGTCGTGCACGTTTGTAGTCGGATCGTGAAAGTCGTCTCCACCAAATCTATAGTTATCATCTCATCGAAAGATTGGGACACCTCCGCCTCTATCACATCGTGTCCCTTGTCTCCTGTTACCATCCGCCTAGACGCACAGTTCGGGACCCCCTACCCGAGATCCGCCGGTTTTGACACCGACAAGATGCCTAGTTCATCGAATCAGGAACCAGTTACAATTACTGAACCTGCCATTTCGATGGAACACTTTGAAAGTCCTGTGGACGAGAACAATGAAGTTGCTACTAGGAGTAAGAGACAGAGGATTGCAAAGTCATTTGGTGATGATTTTCTTGTGTATCTCATAGATGACACTCCCAGTTCTATTTCAGAGGCCTATGCATCTGAAGATGCTGACTACTGGAAGGAAGCAGTTTGTATCAAGATGGATTCCATCTTGGCGAATGAAAGTTGGGAGATAACTGATCATCCTTATGGGTGCAAACCTATAGGGTGCAAATGGGTATTCAAGAAGAAGCTTAGGCCTGATGGTACTATTGAAAAGTACAAGGCTCGGCTCGTGGCTAAGGGTTATACCCAAAAGGAAGGTGAAGACTTCTTTGAAACTTACTCACCTGTGGCTCGATTGACCACTATTCGAGTTCTACTTTCACTAGTTGCCTCACATGGTCTTCTCGTTCATCAAATGGATGTTAAGACTGCTTTTCTAAATGGAAAATTGGACGAGGAAATTTATATGAATCAACCAGATGGGTTTGTAATAGATGGTTAGGAAGGAAAAGTGTGCAAGTTGCTGAAGTCTTTTTATGGACTCAAGCAAGCACCCAAACAGTGGCATGAGAAGTTTGAAAGAACCTTAACAGCCGCAGGCTTTGTTGTGAACGAAGCTGACAAATGTGTGTACTATCTCCATGGTGGGGGCGAGGGAGTTATGCTTTGCTTGTATGTTGATGACATACTGATTTTCGGAACGAATCTGAATGTTATTAAGGAAGTCAAGGATTTCCTATCTCACTGTTTTGAGATGAAGGATTTAGGAGTGGCTGATGTCATTCTGAACATCAAGTTGTTGAGAGACGATGATGGTGGGATTACATTGCTTCAATCTCACTATGTGGAAAAGATCTTGAGTCGCTTTGGCTACAGTGACTGCAAGCCCTCTCCAACACCATATGATGCTAGTGTGTTGCTTCGAAAGAATCAAAGAATTGCTAGAGACCAATTGAAATATTCTTAGATTATTGGCTCGCTTATGTACTTAGCCAGTGCTACAAGACCTGACATCTCTTTTGTTGTTAGCAAGCTGAGCCGGTTTGTCTCAAAACCAGAAGATGTGCATTGGAAAGCTCTAGAGAGAGTTTTGCGTTATTTGAAAGGCACTGCGAATTATGGAATTCACTACACTGGGCATCCAAAGGTGCTTGAAGGGTATAGTGACTCAAACTGGATCTCAGATGTTGATGAGATAAAGGCCACGAGCGGATATGTATTCACTCATGGAGGTGGCGCTGTTTCTTGGAAGTCTTGCAAGCAGACCATCTTAACGAGGTCAACAATGGAAGCAGAACTCACAGCACTAGATACAACTACGGTCGAAGCAGATTGGCTTCGCCGGCTCTTGAATGACTTGCTGGTTGTTGAGAAACCTGTACCGGGTATCCTTATGAACTATGACAATCAAACTATGATCACGAAAGTGAGCAGCTCAAAGGATAACATGAAGTCATCGAGACACGTTCAGAGAAGGTTAAAATCTGTCAGAAAAATGAAAAACTCCGGAGTTATTGCATTGGATTATATCCAAACATCTAAAAATCTGGCAGATCCTTTTACTAAGGGTCTATCACGTAATGTGATAGATAATGCATCGAGGGAGATGGGTATGAGACCCACGATATGAGTTGTTCACAGTAGTAACCTATTCTTTGTGATCGGAGATCCCGTGAATTAGATGTGGAAGACAAGCTGTTGGTCAACTGGGAGGAGAGTACCCTTACTGTTAAAAAAACCACTCCATGAAGATGCAATACTCTCCTAATCTGCATGGCAGGTTGATGTATATCTTAATGTGTTCTAAGTGGCTCATTGAAGCAGAGATGTTGTCCTGTAGAACATCTTTTGAAGAACGCACCTATATGAGTCTGATTGTTAAATATCGCAATCTATGAGAGTAGGGTTCTCTCTAGTAAACTCATGAAAGGTCTCGAAGTATGACGCATAAGCTCCGCCCGCGGGGAAGACCCACGACAGCCATGTATCGGTCAAGGCTTTGTGTCAAGCTAGATTCGCAGAAAACTTGCAGTTCAAGGCCCAGTCCACTATTCAAGTTGCTTACTAGTGGAAGTTCAACTTAACAGTCTCCACTGCAGTACCGGTCTATAAAATAGTGTTTTGGAACCAAAGACAAATTTTGTGTGCCTCTGGGATCTGGTGGGGGATTGCTGGAATTTTGTCTATTTTGGGCCAGCCCAATAGCAGTTTCAGAAATTCCTAATAAATCCTAGAGGCCCACGCAGCCCATTCGTGCAAGGCAAGAGGTGGAACTAAAGTTTAGTCCCACATTGCTAGTTTAGAGGGAGTTAGACCTCTTTATAAGGGAGGCTCTTTCTCCACATGTATGAGCATAAAAACAAGAGGGACATCCACGCACGCTCCTCCTCCGTCGCCTGCCTCGCCATGACGCGACGCGACGTGACGCGCCGCGCCGCGGGTTGCGGGAATGAGCCGAGCCGATGTCTAAATTTTTGCCACGCACGACGGGTATACGAACGGTTACACGGGAGCTGAAATGTTTTGCTGTAGTGGAGACTGGATACGAACGGCGCACCTCTTCGCGTGCTGCCTGTTCGCTTCATCTTCCTCCGTTGCTTCACCTTCCGTTGCAGCCTGTTCGCGTCCTTCTCCTGTGCCTATATAAGAGAGGTCGCTCCTCTCCAGAGAGACACACCTGAAGATCCTCTTCCTCTCGCCACAGAGTTCCTGAGCACCGTGCTGCTGCTACAATCTTTCCCATCCCGGCTTGCGGCGTGCACCACAGGTCAGGACAGTAGGCCTCCGAAACCGCACCTCTTTGAGTCCTGTATGGGAGAAGGGTGATAAGGTTTTTGGGGAGCGTTCTGCGCGACTACTGATTGAATCCTTCGTCAAGGACGCCCCGGACTCCGACGACTACTTCCCCGACGACGACTTCTTCCCCGACGTTGACAACCTCCTCGACGACATGGCTGGCGAGGACACCGACCCCAAGTCCAGTGCTACTGTTGCTGCTGTCCCGTATGTGTTCTTCTTTCTATTGGATGTCCTGCCACAGTTTCTCGTACTAGTACTTGCCCTATATATGCTAGGTTCTACTTTCAATATGCAACTAGCTCTACTGTCTGCTATAGATATGCTAGGCTACGATTCATATATGCAGAAACTATTTACCTTCTCTCTGTCAGATCGCATGACTTGTTTTATCTCTACTATATTAGACATGCTTTACCTAGTATTTCTGTTAATAAAATCATTTGGTAAATTGCACATATTTCCAACAAATATCACAAGCTATGAAATAGAAATCATCGAACACTGTTGCCGCCGCTCCCGCCGAATGTCCTTCATTCTTCATTGTGTCAATCACCTTCATATTGTCAGAGTTAACGACAAGACGATTGCATCCCGCCTTTTGTGCAAGGGATAGGCTGAATCTTGGAGCCAAAGCTTATGTTATTAAAATATCAGCACACCAATCAATCCTTCAATTTCCACCAACAATGAATCTTTCTTTATCATCTCTGAGAATAGCCCTAACTGTGCCCGTAAGCAAATCATGATTGAAAGAGGCATCTACATTCAGCTTAACAAAACTCATAGGAGTTCTACTCCATCCACGTGTTTTACTAGTAGCCTTAGCGGAATATGCATTAACATAATTTGTTGTTATAGCTCGGGCTCCCATAGAAGTTTGGTGTGCATCTTGAAACTTTCCTTCATGAATCAGTTTACGCCTGTCCTACCATAAACACGAAGCTATAATAGCGATCAATTCACATGCATTTTGATAACCCACTATCGCTAAATCTTGATCTGGCATAAGAAATAAGAATTCCAATACCGCCTCCTCGCATGATCAACAGCACGTGATGTCGGTCCTTACATAACTTGTATTTTGAGCTACACGCAAAAATATATTTTGAGCTTTGTGATCTTTATGACCATGAAAAAATTCCGCAGCCCAAGACACCCTAGAATTGTGTAGAAAAGAAAACTTCTAGAGACGAAAGAAAGTCACACCCAAGACACGACCGGAACTCGTTCACCGGTGCGGTGTTGCCACGAGCACCGTGGATAGAAAAGCACAATAGAAAGAGTCGACCGCGGATATGCTTGGCTTTGGTTTGAAGCAAACCGGCCGGCCACCAACCAACCAACGCCCCCGAATCTATCCATCATATCAGACCTTCCGCCGCCGGTGAGCTACCCGCAGCGCCGGACGGGCCGGCCCACTTGTTCTGGTTCTCTCCCTCCTCCGCTCCTCCGCCGCGAGCTCCCGGAGGAGACCCAACGGAGAGGGGAAGGAAGAAGCAAAGCCTCGGACATGGCACGTGTCCTCCCTCTGGACATCGAGCCCGGGGAGGCGCCCAGGTAGCAGCGCCTCGTCCTCCCGAGCCACCGCATGCAGTTTCTGTTTCTTTTACAGTATTAGTATTACTTTTCCTGCTCGGATTTCGCCATGTTTGTTGTTTTTATCTGTGGAGCGGAGCTATTTTTGGAAATTCGGTGCTCGGCGATGTATGCCAATCGTCGAGGCGAAAACCTAGCCCTCGAGGCCGCCACAATAAAGCCGCCGCTCCTCTCCTCGCCGGTGGCGCCGGGGCCTCTAGGCCGTCCCCCCTTCCGCCCCCGCGGATCCCTTGTCCCCGACCTCATCGCCGTGCTCGTCCTGGACGGCGACGCCGGCTAGATGGCCAGCCTGGTTAATGTTATCCTTTTCCTCTTCGTTCTCGCTTGTCTAAAGTTTCAGTAAATCACGGTCTCCTTCAAAATTGCTTGTTTGTATATCTCATGGACAGACATTCTAGTATTGCAAGTATGCAATTTTAGCAAACGTATATCTATCTGCACTTTTTAGTTTGATGTGTGGGGTGAGGTTGGGAGGGATTTGGGATGGATGTTGATCCAAGGGTTTCGAAAGGTGGCTGAGATTTAAGAATCATTATTATTGAGGCAACTTATGAGTCTCAGATTATCTAATTTTATTTTCCTTTCGACTGTTGCTTCCCTGTGGCCAAATATCATATCATGGTTTCAAAGGTATAACAAGAGCCTAGGATTCATTTTGGAGCACATATCTCCAATCCTAATTTCACTAGGATAACATGTGTCGCATTACTCAACGTTTTTCTGTGATAATAGTTTAATGCTGTATCCAATTTGGGAATCTTACTTGCACTAGCATGTTACATCCATCCATGCTGCTTTTAACTATCATGACTCACACTGCACCATGCTAACCAAACCAGTGCATTTTGAGTTCAGTAATATGTGGGTGAATAAGCTGTAACCCCGATTGTTGGTTTAAGGAAATAACAGGGAGTTGGGCCTGTGCGACTCTAATTTAGATAAGGATCTGTCACATGTCAACCTTAACCTTACATCTATGACACGAATTAATAACATCTCTACATTCGTGGGCAGCATCAGTACGTTTATTTGATAATATTTCCTGGCTTGTAAACAGAGCTGGTGAGACGGTTGCTAGCACGCCAAGCTCTTCAGCTGTGGTGTCATGCAATAGAATTGAGCATTCTGAGCAAAACATAAAGGACGACGAATACGCGATGCTGATGACGCCAGCTCAACATGCAACGGCTGACAACAACACAGAAATTTTACCTCAGCAACCCAAGTCAAGTCACTTCAGTTGGTGGATGACAGCTCTGCTTGTCTGCTTCCTTCTTACAATGGCAACTTATATCTTTGTGAAATTTGGAGCCCCCTTTGCCTTTGAGAAGGTGGGTGCAAAATAAAATCTCTTCCTTACAGGGTAATTTTAGGCAGCCCACTGGAATGTCAGTAGACTTCCATTCTTCTGGTTACCTTTCACTGAATTTCACAAAATGCATTTCAGAACCAACTGATGTTGGCTTGTTGGTTGACTCTTCGGTAGTTGGCCATTTTGGGCTGTGATCTTTTGCTTGGTCTGTATTGGTCCATAGGTTTTTTTAATATAATAATCAGGAACTTTGAGGTGGCATGCATCTATAAAATTCCATGGGACAATCATAATGCTTGAAGTCGTTATCACACTGCTCATTTTTTTTGTTTGGTTGTCCTTCAATATACTTGAACTAGCACCAGTGAGGCATTCAACTTAATACTTTTGGTTTTTGTCGAACATGTCTGTTATATGTTTCCTTTTGTCACATCTGCTTAGGTCTCAAGCATATGTTCAGTGTTCAGCTTGTAATTGTTAGGAATTACTGTTACGCCATTGACATGAATATTCTGGTTGGTTCATATAATTAGAATGCTATTTGTTTAGTGAATGCATATGTGGCATACTGAACTTTGAGAGAAATTTTAGTTGTATATATGTAAATACCAATTGTGTCATGTTTTTGAGCAATGTTGTGCATGTGTTCTCTTTGATCTTATTCTCTCTCTTTTTTATGAAGAAGATTTTGAGTTGGGTTGTTGAAACAGAACGTCTACGCTAATATGTATGTATGTATTTTCTTGTGTTTGTTACTTGCAGGTTCTTTTTCCAATCATGAAATGGGAAGCAACTGCCTTTGGTCGTCCAGTATTGGCTCTTGTCCTCGTCGCATCTTTGGCTCTCTTCCCACTCATTTTAGTCCCCTCTGGACCTTCTATGTGGTTAGCAGGGATGATCTTCGGTTATGGCTGGGGTTTCGTGATTATTATTGTTGGGACTACTCTTGGCATGGTTGGAGCATATTGGATCGGCTCATTGTTCCGCGAGCGACTACATGTAAGATTTTTCAGACTTGCATCTTTTCTCTACCTGAGGAGCTGTGTCTTAATATCTTCTTCTCTGTTTTCTATTCCTTTTTTTCAATGCAGGCATGGTTAAAGAGATGGCCTCAGCAGATAGCTCTGATAAAGCTTGCTGGCGAAGGGAGTTGGTTCCACCAGTTTCGAGTGGTTGCGCTATTCAGAGTCTCACCGTTTCCATACTCGATTTTTAACTATGCCGTGGCCGTGACAGAAATCAAGTTCAGCCCTTATGTATGTGGTTCAGTTGCCGGAATGACGCCTGAGGCATTCATCTATATCTATAGGTATATACGGGATATCCGCATTACAGATTATGGATTTACTAAATTCCGCTGCATCATTTTGTCATGACTATTGAGGCCATGCATCTAGGTTTATTGTGCATCTGTCATCTGATTAATGCCCTTATATAACAAAATAGTACATGGATTGCCGATCGTTAACCAATTCTTTTCCAGTAGAGCGTGCAGTATTTGGTAGACAAGCGTCATATAATCTATACATTTCTGCTCTTGATAAGCAGGAGTTTTCTTGCTGCTGATTTAAGCTAGACTGTAGTAACCCAAACAGAGACATCTCTCAAAGTAGTGATGACTTACTGATCTTGCTTAATGCCTATGCAGCGGGCGGTTGATACGTACGTTGGCCGATGTGAAGTATGGCAAGCATAAGTTGACTACAGTGGAGATAATCTACAGCGTAATCTCGTTCGTCGCTGCCGCTGCCCTCACGGTCGCCTTCACAGTTTACGCCAAGAAGTCGCTAAACAACATAAAGAGCCCAGATGATATCTCAGAGGACCACCAACCTGCTGCTGGCTCTGCTGGGGTGACTGCACTAAAAAATGGCCATCAGGACGTGCATATCCTGTAGCTTTACATGTCGTATGATGTCTGTATTCATTCAATTCACCAAAGAAAAATAGGTAGCTAGGCTCTGACAGCAGGTGGATGCACCTGTCTAACTAGATAAATATATGTATGGTTTTACTACTCCCTCTGTTCACTTTTACAAGGCATTGTAGACGTGTAAAACAACTCAATTTCAGTTGTCTGAAATGACTTATAAAAGTGAACGGAGGATTTGCAACTCAATTTCAGTTGTCTGAAATGACTTATAGAAGTGAACGGAGGGAGTACTTGATTAGTTTCATGTGGTTAATCACCCAACATGTATTTTGGCCTTGTTGGCGACTGGAAATTTGGCCTTCTCTTGAGGTGCATGTATTTTTGTATATTTAGTTGTTCCGTATGGCAGTGCGTCAGAGTTTGCCTTGGCACACTGTTTCAGATGTGCATAGTGCGTGTCTAAGCTTTGTGCGCTCTGCGGGATTCCATGATTCAATCCTCGTTAAGAAACACCTTCTGATTATTATTTTCAAAAAGGAGATGAAACCCTGGCCTTTGATGCATACAATTATTTTTATCAATTATGTACTTATTAAATATACTCCTATAAACAAATGCAAGATGTTTTACGGCACTGAAATAAATATCTATGATTAAGTTGACTTATTTCGCAACAACGCCTCTAAAACGAGTAAGCACCCTCACGCCTTCGTTGCCACGTCCAAACAAAGACGATCACGACAAGAATTTTCATTTTGGTTACCGAGACCAAGTACTGAAGGCCAACAATATCAGCAAGAAGACGATGCCTTCCAAGGCAATGATTTTCATCTCAGTTGCTAAGACCAACCATCGAAGGCTACCACATCAATAAGGAGACAACACATTTAACAAAGGTAACGATGAAACCAACTACAAAGTTAAAGGCGCAAGTTCGCCAACATATCAGCAAGGAGATAATGTCTTCCAAGATAAGGATTTTCATCTTGGTTGTCAAGACCAACCATCGAAGACTACCACATCAATAAGGAGAAACACGTTCAACAAGGTAACGACGAGACCAACTACCGAAGGCAAGCATTAGCAAGAATACAACTGCTACCTCTTGAGTTTGCGTTGGTTTTTTCCTTCAAGGAAAGGGTGATGCAGCAAAGTAGCGCAAGTATTTTTCTCAGTTTGAGAAGCAAGGTATCAATCCAGTAGGAGACAATGCACAAGTCACCGAATACCTGCGCAAACAATCAACAACTTACACCCAACGCGATAAAGGGGTTGTCAATCCCTTCACGGTTACTTGCAAAAGTGAGATCGGATAGAGATAGATAAACGGTAAAATAAATATTTTTTTGTATTTTTGGTTTATAGATTGGAAAGTAAAGATTGCAAAATAAGGAACGGGGACAGAAATTGGCAAGTTGATGGAAAACTAATATGATGTATAATAGACCCGGGGGCCATAGGTTTCACTAGTGGCTTCTCTCAAGATAGCAAATATTATGGTGGGTGAACAAATTACTGCCGAGCAATTGATAGAAAAGCGCAAAGTTATGATGATATCTAAGGCAATGATCATGAATAAAGGCATCACGTCCGTGTCAAGTAGACCGAAACGATTTTGCATCTACTACTATTCCACACATCGACCGACTCATGCATGCATCTAGAGTATTAAGTTCATAAAGAACGGAGTAATACATTAAGTAAGATGACATGATGTAGAGGAATTAACTCAAGCAATATGATGAAAACCCCATCTTTTTATCCTCGATGGCAACAATACAATACGTGCCTTGCTGCCCCTACTGTCACTGCGAAAGGACACCGCAAGATTGAACCCAAAGCTAGACACTTCTCCCATTGCAAGTAAGATCAATCTAGTAGGCCAAACTAAATCGATAATTCGAAAAGACTTGCAAAGATATCAAATCATGCATATAAGAATCCAGAGAAGAACTAAATAATATTCATAGATAATCTGATCAAAATCCATAATTTATCGGATCTCGGCAAACACACCGTAAAAGAATATTACATTGAATATCTCCAAGAACATCGAGGAGAACGTGGTATTGAGAATCAAAGAGAGAGAAGAAGCCATCTAGCTACTAGCTATGGATCCCTGGGTCAGTGGTAAACTACTCACGCTTCATCGGAGAGGTAATGGTGTTGATTAGAAGCCCTCCGTGATCAAATCCCCCTCCGGCAGAATGCCGGAAAAGCCCCCTAGATGGGATCTCATGGGTACAGAAGGTTGCGGCGATGGAAAAGTGGTTTCGTGGCTCCCCTGGATGTTTTCAGGGTATAAGAGTATATATGGGCGAAGGAGCTAGGTCAGGAGATCCACGAGGGACCCGCGAGGTAGGGGGGCGCGCCCTCCTTCCTCATACCTCCTCGTTGCGTTTCCAACTTCATCTCCAAGTCTTCTGGTTTCCATCTAGTCCAAGAAAGATCATCGCGAAAGTTTCATTCCGTTTGGACTCCATTTGGTATTCCTTTTCTTCGAAACTCTAAAATAGGAAAAAAAAATAGAAACTGGCACTGGGCCCTCGGTTAATAGGTTAGTCCCAAAAATAACATAAAATAGCATATAAATGCCTATTAAACATCGAAAATAGATAATATAATAGAATGGAACAATAAAAAATTATAGATAAGTTGGAGACGTATCAACAACTCTTTCAACAAGGTATCAACGCAAGTTTGTCGCTGTTGAGACCAACCAATCAAGGTGACAAAACAAGTTTTCACTCTGGACATGAATCATTGATCCAATCACCATCTTGAAGACAAATCTTTCGGTATCTCCCCAACATGGTACTCCATGCGAAACTAAAATGACACTAGCGGACGGATGGGGCATCTTCCCACCATAGACCACTGCCCTAGCTGTCAAGGGGTCATCCATGGCATGACGCTGGCATGGAAGTAGCCACTCCACCCTCGAGTGAACCAGACTGCAACATTCATCATGACCCAGGGCCACTGCGGCAACATCATACGTGTCAGCTGCCACCATTCTGCCCAGGGCCGTCGCCCTGACGTTGTCAGCACGAAGCCCACCCACAATGTAGCGGTGAGTCAAATGCAACTGACCACATGAGAATCACGGCGTCGCTTCGTACGGGCTTGCTGAGGGAGTCCTGGATTAGGGGGTCCTCAGACAGCCGGACTATATACTTTGGCCGGACTGTTGGACTATGAAGATACAAGACTGAAGACTTCATCCCGTGTCCGGATGGGACTCTCCTTGGCGTGTAAGGCAAGCTTGGTAATTCGGATATGTAGGTCTCCTTCTTTGTAACCGACTCTATGTAACCCTAGCCCCCTCCGTATCTATATAAACCGAAGGGTTTAGTCCGTAGGACAACAACAATCACAATCATAGGCTAGCTTCTAGGGTTTAGCCTCTACGATCTCGTGGTAAATCAACTCTTGTAATACTCATATCATCAAGATCAATCAAGCAGGAAGTAGAGTATTACCTCCATCGAGAGGGCCCGAACCTGGGTAAACATCGTGTCCCCCGCCTCCTGTTACCAATAGCCTTAGACGCACAGTTTGGGACCCCCTACCCGAGATCTGCCGGTTTTGACACCGACATTGGTGCTTTCATTGAGAGTTCCACTGTGTCGTCACGGTAAGGTTTGATGGCTCGCCTCGTTGTCAAGGACAATATCACCTCTGGGGGAGCCCTGGCCCTAGGCCAAACTCTCCGACTAGGCGGCTTCGTCATGACCGCCCGATCGGCCGTCGCGCCGACGATGACTTCTCAGGTCATCAAAAATAGCCTCCACGTCAACTCGTAACTTGTCGAACAGATGGATCCGAGCTCTCTTCCCTGAATGAGCTCTTGGATCGCATCACCGCTCTGGGTGTCGCTATGGACTATGATCGGATTGGGCTTAAACCCGACCAAGGGAAGATTAACTCTCCGCCGGCCACCCATCAGATAGCGGTAGTGGAAGAGCAACGCATTGATTCTCCCTCTATTTTGAGGACAAAATATGTCCGGATTCCCGAGCTCTCCGAGCCGGATACTCGTCTATGGGAGGACATGTCCCAGGCTCCGAACTTAGAATCGGACAGCGGGCCAGGAAAATTGGGCAACATCCCGGAGCCCGAGCTGCCAAGCTCGGAAGCTTCTCTGCCCCTAGGTCTTAGCCGGGTCAGGGTTTGGACTTAAATCTACCCACCCACCCAGATACAAGCAATCTTTCCCACATCAGACAAGAGCCCCAAGAAACAGTACATCACTTCTAGGCCAGATTCCTCCTTGTAATGAACAAGGTTAAGGACTGTCGCGAGGAAGACGCAATCTCATTCTTTTGCAAAAGTTGCACAGACAAGGGAATCCTCAAAGCCATAAGTCGCCGTGACATAGTAAACTTTGCTGACTTGGCGGCCATAGTACATAAGTACTGTGTGATGGAAAGCGCCTGGAAAACTCAAAAAAAAATTCTGGGATCCTCTGGCTCTCACTAAACCCTTCATCCAAACTAAAAGGGTAAACTCTCGCAAGTCACCCGATTCAATTACCAAGAAACCAAGGCCCGTTGCAGGGCATGGAACCGTATTGGAGGAATGGCTCAATGGGCCATGCAAAATTCATAGCACACCGGATACCATACCAACACACAGCCTTAGAGCATGTTGGATACTCCGGCAGGTAGCCAAGAGCGGCGATGATCTCCTCATCAACCATACCACAGAGCAACATCCCGCCGAAATAAACAATACGGTACTGACAGTCTTTGAGACTTTCGCCTCAAATAATAGGCGCAAGCGAGCACTCCGCAGCCTCGCCGAAGTCTGCCACGTTGCAGCAATAAATCCATGGAACGACAAGGCTATAACTTTCAATGCCAGTGAGGAACCTCAATTCTGAACAGTTCGGGCACCAGTCGCTTTGGTCCTTAGTCCGATCATGGACGGCTTCCGGCTTACTAAAGTGCTCATGGACGGCGGCAGCGGATTAAACCTCATCTACGAGGAGACCCTCAACAAGATGGAAATAGAAAAGAGTCGCATTGAGCAGAGCAGCATGACCTTCAGGGGAATCATCCCTAGTCGGGAGGCACGATGTGCGGGAAAAATCACACTAGATGTGGTATTCGGCACGCCGGAGAATTATAGGTCCGAAAAAATCACATTTCAAGTGGCCCCGTTCAGTAGCGGATACCACGCCCTTTTAGGGCAGGATGCATTCACGAGCTTTCAAGCTATACCCCATTACGGGTACATGAAGCTCAAAATGCCCGGGCCAACGGAATCATCACTCTAGCTAGTGATCCGGACATAGCACTCCTCGCCAAAAATAAAACCGCCGCACTGGCCCTGGAGGCATTATCCGAAGCCCTCACGGCCGAAGAACTAACCACGCTGCGCTCCACAGTGGACAGGGATGATGTGATACTCAACAAACGACCCAAGTCCACCTCTTTCAAACTAGCGGACGAAATAGCCAAATTCTAGGTCCACCCAACGGACCCCACAAAAACAACATCCATTGGGCACAACTGGACCCCACAATAGACGCTGCACTACGAGAGTTCTTGCGCGAGAATTGGGACATCTTTGCCTGGCATCCTTCTGACATGTCAGGCATCCCACGCAGGTTGGCCGAACACAGCCTAAATATACTGAACGGATACAAGCCGGTCAAGCAGACTCTTCGGCGCTTCTCAGAACCTAAGCGACAAGTCATGGGAGAAGAGCTAGCCAAGCTACTCGAGGCCGGATTCATCAAAGAAATAAAACATCCGGATTGGCTAGCAAACCTGGTGATGGTACCAAAGAAGGACAAATCCTGGCGCCTATGTGTCGATTTCAAGGACCTCAATAAAGCTTGCCCTAAGGATCCCTTCCCCTCCCCCGCATTGATCAAATCATCGACGCTACCGCAGGACATGACTCATTGTGTTTCCTCGATGCATACTCCGGATACCATCAAATCAAGATGGCAGAGTCCGACCAAGCCGCAATGGCATTCATCACACCATACGGCCCCTTCTGTTTCAATACCATGCCTTTCAGGCTCAAAAATGCTGGCGCAACCTATCAACGCATGATTCAGACATGCCTGGAGAAGCAGACCGGCAAAATAGTGGAGGCATGCGTAGACGACGTGGTCATCAAAACCAGACACGTCGAATCTTTAATAGATGACTTGAGGGTTACGTTTGATAATCTCTGAACATACGACATCAAGCTCAACCCGGAAAAATGTGTTTTCGGTGTACCTGCCGGAAAGCTGCTAGGCTTCATCGTTTCCAATAGAGGAATTGAAGCAAATCTGGCAAAAATTCGAGCTCTGTCACAGTTGGCTACCCCAACAGACCTCAAGCAAATCTAGAAATTAACTGGATGCGTGGCTGCCCTAAGCCGCTTTATATCCCGATTGGGAGAAAAGGCACTACCTCTTTATCGCCTTCTTCAATGCACCGAACACTTCGAGTGGACGGATGCGGCCACGACCGGACTGGAAGAAATAAATGCCCGCTTGGCCAACAATCCAATCTTGGCCTCGCCAAATACTAGCGAACCCATGCTATTATATATAGCCGCAACACACTAGGTTGTAAGCGCAGTGCTCGTCGTCGAACGAGAAACGGACAGACATAAGTTCTCGCTTCAAAAGCCGGTATACTACGTATCCACTGTCCTCACTCCATACAAGTCCCGGTACCCACATTATCAAAAGATAGCATACACAGTTTTCATGGCATCCCAGAAACTACGACACTACTTTCAAGAGTGCTCAATCACGGTGGCCTCCGAAGTACCACTCAACGATATAATAAATAACCGCGATGCCATGGGCCGGATTGCTAAATGGGCTATCGAGCTCCTCCCGTTCGACATAACATATAAACCGCGACGAGCCATTAAGTCGCAAGTACTGGCTGACTTCATCACCGAATGGACAGAATCCGAACTCCCTAAAGAGTATGGCGCATACTCCAATTGGATCATGCACTTCGACGGCTCCAAAATGCTAGCCGGATTGGGAGCGGGTGTTGTCCTGACATCCCCCACCAGAGACATGGTCCAGTATGTACTCCAAATACTATACACAGACTCCAACAATGCAGCCGAATACGAGGCTCTGTTGCATGGTCTTTGGATGGCAGTCTCTATGGGCATCCAACGCCTAGAAGTGCGCGGGGATTCGAACCTCGCAATATCTCAGATAAATGGAGACTTTGATGCCAAGGATCCGAAAATGGCGGCCTACCGTAATGCCGTCCTCAAGATGTCAGCTTGGTTCGAGGGGCTTGAATTCCATCATGTGGTCCGAGAAAACAATCAAGCGGTAGATATCCTCGCCCGCATCAGCGCCAAGCGCGACCCCGTCCCACCTAATATCTTCTTGGAAAGGTTGTTCAAGCCATCTGTGGTGTGGCAAGGGGAAACCGGCAATACTAGTCCGGATCCGACCACAACCCCAGATACCGAGCACACTGACATAATCGGAGGCTCCGCCACCGAAATAACACCTTCAGCCCACGTAATCATGGCTGTCATCGCCTCGTGGACCGAGCCCTTCTTAGCCTACCTAAATAGGCAAGAGCTCCCCGAGGACCAAAATGAGGCACGTTGCATTGTGCGGTGCTCCAAAGCCTACAAAGTCCACGAGGGAGAGCTTTATAAGAAAAGCGCCACCAGAGTGCTCCAAAGATGCATCTCCGAAGAGGAAGGAAGGCAGCTCTTGGTCGAAATCCATGCCGGACTCGGCGGCCACCACGCCGCAGCTCGGGCACTTGTAAGCAAGGCCTTCCGTACAGGTTTTTACTAGCCGACAACCCGAGCAGACGCACAGGACCTTGTCCAACATTGCGTCGGTTGCCAAATTTTCGCCAATCAGAGCCATATGCCCCCTACCACTCTCCAAACAATCCCCATAACTTGGCCCTTCACGGTCTGGAGGCTTGATATGGTCGGACCCCTTAAAGGAGGAAGCCATAAGAAAAAATACTTATTGGTCATGGTGGACAAGTTCACCAAATGAATAGATGCCAAACCAGTTAAATCGGCCGAATCCGGACTAGTGATAGACTTCATATCGGGGGTCGTGCACCGTTACGGTGTCCCCCATAGCATCATCACCGACAATGGCTCAAACTTCACAGCAGATGAGGTGAAAACTTGGTGCGGCGACATGAGCATTAAGCTCGATTACGCCTCTGTCTATCACCCCTAAACAAACGGTCAAGTCGAATGAGCCAATGGTCTTATTATGAGCGGCATCAAACCCAGACTAGTGTGATCCTTGAAGGAATCAGATATGCACTGGGTAGAGGAGCTTGAATCCGTACTTTGGGGGCTACGGACCACGCCAAATCACACCACCGAATAAACTCCATTTTCTATGGTGTACGGCGCAGAGGCAATACTATCTTGCGATATAATTTATGACTCACCTCGAGTGTGCATGTATGAAGAGAGAGAAGCCGAGCTAGATCGGCAGGACAGCTTAGATGCCCTGGAGGAGGAGCGTGACGTCGCAAAAGTCCGTTCCGCATTCTATCAGCAACAGGCTCGAAGGTATCAAAGCAGAGAAGTACAGGCCAAAACTTATAACGTTGGCGAACTTGTTCTACGCCTACCAGAGAAGAGAAAGGACAAGATCAAGCCCAAGTGGGAGGGTCCCTTCATCATTGATAAAGTTCTCACCGGAGGAGCGTACCATCTGCGTGATGCATCAGATAACCGACTCGAGCCCAACCCATGGAACGCGACCAGACTCCGAAGATTCTACGCCTAGTGCCGAACTCTGTGTTCGTCTTCCTACCTCCGCCTTTTTTTAATTATGTCCTCCTTTTTCTTTCTTTTCTTCGTTCCTTTTTATACATATAGCCTTAAAAGCTTTACGTGTGCTTCAATCACTCTGGCCGCACTATGCGTGCTCAGTATACCTGGGGGCTTCTTATAAAGAAGCCTAATATAATTATCTTCCGGCCTTTATGCCCACCACATATGCATCACTTTTCCATATGTGCCTTTTTTCGCCATTATATACATCGATATGACTTAAGTTTTGGCCAAGCTAGGTTGCCTGGCTCTTGTGTTTATGCCCTACGTACCTGTTAATTCGGCTAGGGCATAAAGGGAGCACCTCTGCGATTGTTACTGTCGGGTTAGCCGGATGTGTACCTCAAACTGGGTGAAGCCGAAAGCTAGCGTTCTTAAGGGAATATTCGGTTGGTGAACAGAAGATGTTTTTTACCTATTACAATATAAATCCCCAGATGTTTTGTATCATGCGTCTCCGTTCGCAGTTCGGACATGCACATTAATGCATGCGTACCTAGGGAAAGGAACCCTTAACGGAACTATTCTCTCTGGAAGATGTTTCTTACTATCCATGTAATATAACATAACTAGTTGGGTACTTGTCTGTTCAAGCACTTATGACCCCTATGCCTGGTTTCCACGATGTACCGCGTCTTTACCATGGCCTAGGCTTCCCTCGCACCTTGTCGGCAGGCCAATATCTTCCATAGTCGGAAGTGCCGTTGCGCTCCCTTGAGCAGCTCTGCAAGCTCTCCCATGCTTCTTGGCTGGGAGGCGGACGACCACAAGGCCTGGGCAATACCCTGCATCACCTGCCGAACTCGTTCGTGCAGTTGTGAAAGTTCTTGTAGAAGATCGCCTGCGGATCCCGGCATCTCCTCTTTAGGACGGCCTGTTAGCATACCTACAGACTACTCTGTTAACTCATTTATTCGCCGAACTGTACAAAGGTTCGCTTAAGCATTTACTATAAATGCCGCGTCGAAGCCTCTTATTCTCCTTCACGGAGTCAGCAAGTTAGGCCCGAACATCTTTTAATTTGACGCCCAGCCGGGTATTGGCATCTTGGAGATTGTTTTTCTCTTGCCTAACCCATGTAAGCACACGCTCGCCAGCCTCTAGCTGTCGTCGAGCTTGTGGCTCATCCTCTCGTATGATCTCCGGATTCTCTCCGGGATTGTCTACAGAATCTATTGTTAGATTTGTCACACATGCAGAATATTAACTGGCCTATGTACTTACATTCTCTTTGATCGAGACAAGTATTACCAGATGAGGCCTTCTTGGATTTCTCTATTTTGGCAACGGCGGCCCTCAGCTGGGCCTTGCATTCCTGTAGCTCTTGAGATAAACGGGTATTCTTCTCTGCAAGAACCTATGCATTCAATGATCCTTAAATCAGTTGTGCCAACTGTTTCAACTCTCAGGGGCTACTGATATACATACTTATCAAATTTTCTTACTCGTATATCCTTTACATGCTGGTCTGTGGCTCTGGCGAGTCCATCTTGAGCAGCTCGGATGTACGCGTCCCTTGAGTTGAAGGCATTAAACGCCTCTTCAGAGAAATTAGCATCACGGAGTACGGCCCGTCGGCGCCGGTGATTCATGGCGCTCTCCACTTCAGAATTCGTAGCGGACATTCTATCTGCATCCCCTGTAGGGGGATAATTCGGCGTTGTCCCCACATTAGCTTCCACCCTTGAGGCCGGTTCTAGTATCCGGCTAGCGGAGGCGTGGTTGGCAGGGTCTCCAGACGTAGTCTGCCGACTACTCTTTCTGCCAGGACACAATGGATGTTGTTACATTTCAAAGACGATAATCATGGAGCAGGTTTTAAATTATACATCTGTGATGGCGTCTCAATCCTAACCGCCTTCCTCTTAAGCCTGCCCAGCTTGGGCGCCCCTTGCTGATGAGCCCATGTGGGCTCGGCACGGCGTCCCGGTAGACATTTCTATAAAGTACAATATATGTGCATGGGGTAAGGCATAATGAAGGGATCCTTCTCGGAAGTTAGGACTCCGGTTTTACTTACATTCGATGCAGGGAGCAGTCCGGGGTAGTCGGCGATGATGGCCACCAAGGTGCCATCACAGCTTGCCTGGTAAAAGGTCCCGTCGACAAGCTCCACAGATATGTCCGGATCTTCTTCAAGTCCGGGGTCGAGGGCCCGGTCAGGGTCCTCTGGCTGAGGAGACGGGCTATTAACCTCTCTCACGGCCTTTTTCAGTTCCTGCTATGAAATAGCAAAGTGAATATTTGTGATAAGGAATGCGGGAATGAATGGAGTCGAGTAAAAGATAGCAGCTCACCTAGCTTGGGGGTTGTACATGGAAAATCCATCCCGTGGCTTAATACGGATGAACTCCTCTTCTCCTCCTTTGTACAAATCGGACAGTATTTTCGCCAGAGTGGTGGCGGAGTCCGAACCTTTACGACCGCAGCGGGTGGCATCGTCTTCTCCATTGAAGTGCCACATGTGTTTCCCCCGATATTGAAGTGGCTGCACTCCCCGCATTATGCATATTGACATAACTTCGATTATTGTCAGTCCTGATTGGGCTAGCATTTTTATCCTGCTCATCAGGTAAAGGACTTCTCTGTTATCTTCCTCCTGGGGACTCCGGGGGCGCCAACTGTGGCGTTTCTTCAGCGGGGCATTATTGAACTTAGGAAGGCCCGTCCGAATTGGGTCCAGAAGAGGAACGTCCTCTACATAAAACCACTCTAAAGGCCAGTCTTCGGATGTCTTCTTTGGAGTGCCGGACAAGTATCCGGTCTCAGCGACGCGCCATATTTCGGCTCCGCCCACTCGATATATTGATCCCTCCTAATTACAAGGGACGAGGCAGAATAGCCTCTTCCATAGCTCGAAATGAGCCTCGCAGCCCAGAAATAGCTCGCAAAGAGCGACATAACCTGCGATGTGCAGTAGTGAGGCAGGGGTGAAGTTATGCAGCTGGAGGCCATAGAACTCCAGGAGCCCACGGAGGAATGGGTGGATTGGAAACCCAAGTCCCCTCAGCAAATAGGGGACAAGGCATACTCGCTCCCCCATGGACGAGTTAGGAAAACTCTCCGCTTGCTCCCCGCCATTGTAGGTGGCTAGTCCGGCTCGGACAGGGACCATATATGCAGGTGGAAGAAACCCCTGGGTCTGCAACTCTACTAATCGGCTATGGGGGACAGAACACTTTTCCCAATCGCCTGGCTTAGTGCTACGGGTGCGAGAGGAGGAGCTGCGACGACCGGCCATGATGGTATGGTTTCTTCCGGGCACGCTCCGATGAATGCTTGCTGGGGGAAGATGGTGTGATTTGGATCTGAGGATCCCCATCTCTTCAAATAGACGGTTTGCTTACATGGTCAGGGTGGCAAATGTAAAAATGCCCCGACTTCTCGTATTCACTCGACACATGGAGATAACCATTATTGAAGCACATAAGCTGAGGAGTACAACATTAATGGGAAGCCGGACACTACTCGCTACAATAGGTACTCTGGATTCGGAGGAGAACCCGCCTTGCAATGCCAAAGACAATTTGCACGCCGGACTCATCATCATTGAAGCCTGGTTCAGGGGCTACTGAGGGAGTCCTGGATTAGGGGGTCCTCGGACAGCCGGACTATATACTTTGGCCGGACTGTTGGACTATGAAGATACAAGATTGAAGACTTCGTCCCGTGTCCGGATGGGACTCTCCTCGGCGTGGAAGGCAAGCTTGGCGATCGGATATGTAGATCTCCTTATCTGTAACTGACTCTGTGTAACCCTAGCCCCCTCCAGTGTCTATATAAATCGGAGGGTTTAGTCCGTAGGACAAGAACAATCATAATCATAGGCTAGCTTCTAGGGTTTAGCCTCTACGATCTCGTGGTAGGTCAACTCTTGTAATACTCATATCGTCAAGATCAATCAAGTAGGAAGTAGGGTAAACATTGTGTCCCCCGCCTCCTGTTACCATTAGCCTTAGACGCACAGTTCGGGACCCCCTACCCGAGATCCGCCGGTTTTGACACCGACACTTGTCGCCATCTCGTGGGAGTGATGGCATTTCGAAGGCTGTGAGGATGATGCCTATGTGTGGGACAAGGACTCCCGCTTCCGGCAGATCATTGTGGACGTCTTGACCATCATTGTCACAATTGCCAATGCCATGTAGACACGTCCTTCTCTACCGCAACTTCTTCTCTTTCTCCTTATGATGATCTGGGGTGTGTGTGTGTGTGTGTGGTGTGTGTGTGTGTGTGTGTGTGTGTGTGTGTGTGTGTGTGTGTGTGTGTGTGTGTGTGTGTGTGTGTGTGTAAGGAATTCAACTTTGGCAGAAGGCGAAGAAATTCCAACCAAGTTTCGATGAAGAACTTGTAATATGTGTCTCAAACCATATATCACATCATGACGAAGACTTTTTGTTCCACCAAAGGCCACAATTCTCAACTTGACATGGTCGAACGAAGAACATGGTGTTCAACATATCCCATTCCATTCCTTTTGACACCCACGATTGCTTCCTAAGGACACTGGCTGCATCTCCAAAAGCATCATTCGATTTGAAGACTTATGCTCCTTGGATCATATGTTTCATACAAAGAAAATCTACCATTGCGTATCAGATGGTCGTGCTCATCGTGGCACCATTCAATTTGAAGACTTATGCTCCTCGGATCATGTGTTTCTTTAGAGCACAATCTCTTTTGGTAAGGTCAAAAACATACACCTCTTGAACGATGCATCTGTGACCGCTTGCTCTCAAACAGGTCGGCCGGTCGGCGACACGCTCTCAGTTTTCAAAGTGGTATGTGTCATGCCCAATGCCAATAGGAGTACCTTCTAGGACGCGGAATTTGTACTGTATATCTTTCTCTGACGTGGCGAGTCGAGCCATGGCAGGGAGGGTAGGGCAACCTAGCACAGGACCTCTTGCAAAAGAAAGAAAAACACCAGAAATCTTGGCCTGAGAGGGAGACAAATAACTGCTGATACACATTTCAGTGCAGCGAATATCACGACGCCACATCGGCTCCGTCACGCATCCCTCGTTCTTGCAGCCTCGCAGGTTGCGTGCCATTGCTCGGCCAAGTTGCAAGCCTGCAGAGGAAAATGTTTCTTCCTTCCTTTGCAGTTTTCGTCCCGCACGTATTTCACTTTTTTCACTTGGGGGAACGCACGCACGGTTATTTTACTACTCCATACTACGTACGTGATAGGTCAACCATGTCATGGGCACAGGCCGTTGTTATCATGTATTCATGTGGTCCTTGACTCAAATCTAGCTCATTGATCCCTCCGTCCACGAATAAGTGTATGTTTGATACTTAAAATTTATCCACAAAAGAGTATACTTCTATCTTTTCAATGCACTTTAAAATAGAAAAATGCTTCTCTCTCATTATGAACAGGTAACCACATCTTCCTTCCTGCGTG
Source organism: Triticum aestivum (assembly GCF_018294505.1). NCBI lineage: Eukaryota > Viridiplantae > Streptophyta > Magnoliopsida > Poales > Poaceae > Triticum > Triticum aestivum. Next base: position 665,544,571 of record NC_057810.1, on the reverse strand, counting down.
CAAGCACAACGGTGGCGACTTCCATTATGTTGGCTCCAAAATGCATGTATTGTGGTCGCTGCCATTTGAGAATCATTACCGATTCTAGCAAGGCTGCACGCTACATGTGTCCCTAGAATTGAAAAGACGCTTTTAAGTAGTAGTACTACTCTACGAACAAAGCATTAAAAAGAGCATAAATTGATAGGCATATAGTACAGTATATGTTCGCCCACATTCCCTTCTCGCAAAAAGAAAAGGCAAATCCAACATTTTCTCTAGAATTCGGATTCAAATTGAAATAGCTCCTCAAATCTTCCTCCTTCATCTCGGAAACGGTAAATTTTGGGGAGTTTCACTTCCGCGCCCGCTTTGCCACCACCACTTCAGCCTACCCCATTTCCACCGCGGTAAGTAGCAAGTGCACCACTAACTAACTAACCCCAAGCTTTAACCCAAACCCCGTGGCATTACCGGCCGCTAACCAAGCGATTAACCAACCCCCAGACGGTCAGGCAGTTTCCGCTTCGTCGTCTTCCCCGGGTCCTCCTTCCACCTCGTCGCCTCCCTCCCTCCACCCCTCGAACTCCTCGCCCTCGCCGGCTCCCAAATCCCGCCACCCCGCCTTAATCCCCCTCCCACGGCCGACGCGGAGGAGACCAGCCACCAGCTGTGTCGCGGCCGGATTCGGCCGCTGATCGAGGGCCGCTTCCTTTGGGTGCTTGGATTGGATGGCGGGCCGGTCGCGGGGTCCCTGGTCGGCGTAGCAGGCTGGGCTGGCCGGCGCCATGTTCGCGCCGAGGAAGGTGGAGGACGAGATGGCGCTCGGCAGGCAGAGGACCGTCAGGTGAGCCGCGGCGGCCTAGCTTCTCTACCCGATCTGCTGCTTTTGGTCAGGGATCCAGCATTTGGGGCCGTGCTTCGGCGCGAGCTTCGGGGTTGGGGGCTCGGCAGCATCGGTTTGATTCGTATCGTTAGCCTGTTGGAGCAGGCAGTTGCAGTGTCTTAAATTTTGAGCTGTTAAGCCATACCGTAGCATGGGAGCTTTTCCCCTTTTTGGTTGATCTGGTCGGTGTTAAAGTAAAAGGCAGCATCACATAAAGTAAAACTGTTGATTGAGAACCCAATTCGTTTTGAAATACAGGGATCCAGCAATTAGGACTCTGCTTCGGCGGTTAGTCTGTTGGAGCATGCAGTTGTAGTGTCTTAATTTTTTTTTTTGAGTTGTTAAGCTGTACTAGCATGGAGCTTTTCCCCTTTTTGGTTGATCTGGTCGGTGGGGAATTTGCATTTATGGATAAAGTAAAAGGCAGCATCACATAAACAAATGCTGTTGATTGAGAACTAAATCTGTTTTGAAGTACAGTGGTCCTCTGCTTACTTAATATAGAATGAAGAATATTTCTTCTGAATAATAAAAAAACTATTATGCATATTGTTAATGAGGAATAAGAATTACAGTAGTCTATTGCATTTATCGCGTGTTCTGAATGATTTTATGTTTCAAGTCAGATACTAGAGTCCAACCTTTTTTTGCTGGTACCATTCACAGGTTCTATGACGAGGGGAGAAAGCCAGCGATACCGATTCAACAGAAACAGGCAGCGTTCGCTGCTAGTAAACTTGGCGTTGCGAGCTCAGGGAAGAACAAGATTTTCGTGGGAGGGGATGCGCAGCAGTACAAGATTTTCGATCCATCTAGCGACTTCATCTTGATGTGGAACCGCATTTTCCTTTTTTCGTCCTTCCTTGCTCTATTTATAGATCCCCTGTACTTCTACGTGCCAAAAATCGTCTATGGCGACACCTATTCCTGTGTTGGGACAGACAGGCATTTGACCATCATCATTACATTCTTCCGATCAATTGCCGATCTCTTGTATGTGATTCACATCATAATGAAGTTCAGAACTGCATTTGTTAAAACTAGCTCAACCTTGCGGGTTTTCGGGAGAGGAGATCTTGTCACAGACCCTAAAGAGATTGCATGGAAATATTTGAGATCTGACTTTGCAATTGATGTGGTGGCTGCATTGCCTTTGCCGCAGGTAACTTGCTAGTCTTCCTTTTTATTCTAATAAGTGGAATATTAACAGTACTAATGAAGTAATGATCCCTGGTTTTAGGATGTTTGTCACGATTGTAAGTATTTGCAATATATGATCGTATTTAACGCAGATATGCTATATTAAGCATGAAATTGTAAGATGAGATTGAACTCAAATAATTTTCTTCGATGCAGTTGCAGTCCAGGCATTTTCTGAAAATAATAGTAGACATAGTTCTGTGTGAGTGCAACATTGGACTGGTCTCAATTAAGAATATGATGGACATCAAACCGTTCTCTCTAAACCAGCCCTTGGGGTTGTCTGTAAAAGAGACATTCTTTCTTGTAAAGACATTAACTTTTGTAGTTTCAGTGGAGTGGATTGTAGTACAGAGTTTTTTTCTTAATTTTTCAAAACTTTGAGGTGCCTCAACATGATGGTGTGTTCATGCACCTGCTCGTATTAAGTATGTGACTCTGTAGTTCAACCTGGCCGAATTTCTTTTGGAAAAGATATTCGAGATTCTAATGCAGAAATTGTGGAGCTTACGAATAATCATTGAGTTTTTTTTATACAATTGTTGTGTATTGTGTATGTTCTGTAAGGGAAAATGTATTGTTCCGTACAGCCTAGTCGCCTAGAAGCACTGCATCTCAATTTCTCATGCATTTATTCTACTTATCTGCAGATCATAGTCTGGTATGTGATACCAGCTATCAAGTATTCTGGTGCTGAGCATAACAATAACATTCTGGTGCTTATAGTTCTTGCTCAGTATCTTCCAAGACTATATCTCATATTCCCTTTAACTTATGAAATTGTCAAAGCTACTGGAGTTGTCGCAAAGACTGCCTGGGAAGGGGCTGTGTACAACCTGCTACTTTACTTGATAGCTAGTCATGTACGGTATCTGTATGCAACCTTTCATCGTTTCGTATCTTGAAGTTTGATTTAAAGTCAAATGTATTGCTCAAGTTTTCATCCTTTTTTTTTCTTATGTAGCAAATTTCTTAGAACCCCTGTTCTTTTCATTCAGGTTCTAGGTGCACTATGGTACTTGCTATCTGTTGATCGCCAAACAGCCTGCTGGAAAATGAATTGCAGGAATGAAAGTGATTGTAATATTAGGTACCTAGACTGTGATACACCAAATCAGACATGGGCTAGTACGACTAATCTCTTCAGCAGCTGCAATGCTAGTGATGACAACATCACCTTCGACTATGGCATGTTTCAGCCTGCACTGTCAAATCAAGCGCCTGCTCAGGGTTTCTTGAGAAAGTTCTTCTATTCCCTTTGGTGGGGTTTACAGAATCTTAGGTATTTCTGTCGTGGACATCTTGATATCGAAGTAGGGTACTAACTGCTATCTGAGGAACTTAGGTTGCAATTCCCTTTACAAACAGGCAGCTCTTTGGTAATGTTATATACTTGTGTAAGTTGAAAGGTCTGATGAGAACCTCAGAGCATTATGTGTTAAACAAAATGTGTTCGGATCTTACTCTTTCAGTTTCGGTTGAATGTACATTGCAAAATTAACTTACAAGTTCCTTTAATCTTGTCATTATCAGTTGTCAGGATCGATAAGTGGTTCTCTAACATGGCATATATTTCTTCCTTTTTCTGGACAGTTGCTACGGCCAGACACTTTCTGTGAGCACCTACATTGGTGAGACACTGTACTGTATATTCTTGGCAGTACTTGGTCTTGTCTTGTTTGCGCATTTGATTGGAAATGTGCAGGTACATTATATACATACTTAATTATGCTCTCTACATTGTAGAAGTTCGTTATTCATGAGCATGAAATTCATCATTTTAATCATAATGTATTAATGTAAACTGTTTTTTAGAATATATTGTCTTACATTATTTTTCTTATTATTCCAGACCTACTTGCAATCTATCACTGTGAGGGTTGAGGAGTGGAGATTAAAGCAAAGAGATACGGAGGAGTGGATGAGACATCGCCAACTTCCTGATGAACTGCGGGAAAGAGTTAGACGATTTATCCAGTACAAGTGGCTTGCAACTCGAGGTGTGAATGAAGAGTCTATATTACAGGTTTTACCAGCAGATCTACGACGTGACATTAAACGCCACCTTTGCTTGGATCTTGTTCGCCGGGTAAATACTTTTACATGCTTTTGTACAAATACATAACGACTGCACGTTTGGAACTTCTAGGTTCACCTTTTGGACTAGACTTTTTGTTATCACTATCATATGCTAATCTCTCTTTCTACTGCGAGGTTTCAGGTGCCGTTTTTCTCCCAGATGGATGACCAACTTCTAGATGCCATCTGTGTGCGTCTTGTATCATCACTGTGCACAAAGGGGACATACATTGTCCGTGAGGGTGATCCGGTGACTGAGATGCTTTTCATCATCCGTGGGAAACTAGAGAGCTCCACAACAAATGGTGGCCGCACAGGCTTTTTCAATTCAACTACACTGAAAGCTGGTGATTTCTGCGGTGAGGAACTTCTTGGGTGGGCTCTTGTCCCGAAGCCGACCGCTAGTTTGCCATCATCCACTCGCACAGTGAAGGCACAAATAGAAGTGGAGGCCTTTTCACTCCAGGCTGAGGATCTCAAGTTTGTGGCCAGCCAATTTAGGCGGTTGCACAGCAAGAAGTTGCAGCACACTTTCCGATACTACTCACACCATTGGAGAACCTGGGGCGCGTGCTTCATCCAAGCTGCCTGGCGGCGGTACAGGAGGAGGAAGATGGCGAAAGACCTGAGTATGAGGGAGTCATTCAATTCCGTGAGATCAGAAGACTCGGATGGTGAAGATGACCCTCCACCCAAGAAGAATATCTCTCTAAGAATGATGGCCGGGAAAGTCATGGCTGGGAACAGGAAAGGGCTTCAGGCCATAAAAGAGTTGCCGACACTGAAGAAGCCGGACGAGCCAGATTTCTCGGTCGAACCCTACGAGTAAGGTATAATGTTCTACCCAGAACGGTCACTGATCCTCTAGCTCTGCTACCAAGTTAGTCTGTCTTTGCTGCATTGAGGAGACTGTAATCCGGTTGGAATTTGGATTCGCAGAACCGGTCGTTGATGCGAGAATTCTAATTAACACTGAATCCCAAATGCGCGGTGGGAGACCTTACGAAGAGATGCTAAACAGATTATACTACACATAGATATTCTAGTCATAATTACGTTGTACATTCAGATGTTTATCTGTGTTTGTAAAATTCTTGGTGCCTCAGCACAGGGCGCTGCTACACTGACTGTCTGAGCTTCAAAGAAATCCTGACATTGAAGCCATAGTATGGAGTACCTTTTTGCAGTCTTTTTAGTACGAGGTTTGCTACATATTTTGTTAAAAGTAGACTGTAAATGCTGCATATTCCCCATCACTGTCTATTTCCATTTGTTTGGCTGGAGTTTCCCGCCAGCAAATTATTTTTGAATTTTTGTGTAAAAGGACCACCTGCCAAGTTGAATGGCCAAAAAAGACTATCCCTGAAATAGATTGACAAAAAAGACCAGCAACAATGTGGCGGCAGGTGCGGCAGCTGCCGCCACGGGCGCAGGCAGCAGCCCGGGCTTAACAGGTTTTCTCGCGTCACCTGCAACGGGACGGACCGCCACGCAACGAGGCTGCAGCTACTGCTGCTGCGCGTGCACCGCGACAGGCCAGGTGGGCCATGCCGCCACGGCCAGAGGCGGCACCCAGTGCGTAAAGTAGCTTGCCACGCGGTAGCTGCAGCTCGGACCCATTCAAATGCATATCAACTTGGAAAAACTAGTACTTGGTTTAACGTGGGTTAATGGATAGAGTCGTTTTTTTCCGGCCGGCAGTTCATACGACTCGAGTCAGTCCGCCGTACTTACGCGGCTACACTAAACAATAGCCCAGCCCGATTAAACAAAGCAGCATGGCCACCTGGCCCGTCGCAGCGCGCGCAGCCTCAGTAGTTGCCGCCTTGCTGCGTGGCGGCATGGCTCATCACTTCGGTCCATCCCGTTGCAGCTGACGCGCGGACGAGAAAACCTGTTAAGCCTGAGCTGCCGCCTGTGCCCGTGGCGGCAGAGGCTGCCGCCGGCGTCTGTGGCGGCAGGTGCCATGTGTCGGCTGCCGCACCTGCCGCCACGCTGCTGATCCTTTTTGTCAATCTGTTTCAGATGCGGTCTTTTTTGACAATTCAACTCGACAGGTGGTCCTTTTAGACAACAGCCAGCAATTTGACACATACTAATTCTGCAAGGGCAGGTTGATATAGCTGAAACTGAACATGAATTTAGAACAAAGCCACCGATTATTTAGCTTTGAAAGACCAAAATTTTATTTTAGAGAATTGGTAGGGGCCGCGCGGACACGTACCCCCTCTACCACAAATTACGATATCCACTCTCCCACTTCAGGAGATGGTAGGCCAGCACATCCACCAAGTGCAATGTGAACCACTAGCCCTAGGCCACGACTCTTCTTGATCAGTCGTCGACCCCGTCCAGGTAAGTATGTTGCAAGGGTGCACCTGGGGCTCCTTATATAGCAACCTCTCCCTCTCCTGTCTCCTCTTGCTGGCGAGGTGGTACTAAACAAACTAACTTTTTTTTTTTGAGAATCAACTAACTCAGAGCGCCCTGGTGGTGCAGCTGGTGCAACGTCGTGGGCCTGATTCTGATGGGGCTTTCGGTGCTCAGGCCCAGTTCATTAGGAAAACGATCTCTCTGGAACAGAATGTCTATTTCATCAAATGGGCTGTCTCCACGAAAGCTGCAGGTAGAACGTGGGCTGTCCGCGCCGCCCACATCCAAGCCCACATAAATCATCTTCGTTATCTGAAAAAACAAAACATAAATCATCTTCGTGGACGTCACACGCGTAAAAAGTGCTGAAACGACGTGGACTGTCCTGCCATGGCCGAGAGGAGCACCCGGAGAGCCCCCGCCCCCGGCCATGGCCACTACAAGATCCCCGCTCGTGGCCACCCGCTGCCCACGCATCACGGGTTCTCCTGATCCACTGCGGCTTAGGACATCTCCAGTCGTTTGGCCCCTCAGGAGGCATTTTTTTCGCACCTTGAGGGGCTGCCGGCGAAAAAATTAACCTGGGGGGCGAAAATGTTCCACTCGTTGCATCCCCACGAGCAGTGTTGGACTCCCACGAACAGAGCGGCATTTCGTCGAGCATCTTGCCCGCGGCGGCGTCCGACTACCTCCTCGTCGCAGCTAGAGCAGGTCGCGCCCGTGTTGGCCTTGACATTGACCTTGAGCCCCTTGGCCGCGAGCAGGTCGAGGCGCGCGTCGTGGGCGCCGGTCGTCTTCGCCGCCGCCGGAGACGCGCTGCTCGAGCTCGGCGCGCCCGTGCTCCTCGTGTGCGGCATCGACAGCGCCCCCGTGCTCCCGTTCTGCGTGGCTCGCGCCCTCCCTGCCCCGCCGTCGCGTTCGACGCCGCCGAGAAGACTTGTGCATGCCCTCCCTGCCCCTGTGCATGCCCCTTGTGCATGCCCGGCCACGCCCCGGCGGGCGCGGGCGAGCTCCGCCCTGGCCACGCAGAGGCGGGCGCGTGCGCGGGCGAGCTCCGCCCCGGCCACCCCCGGGCGGGCGCGGGCGAGCTCCGCCCTGGCCACGCAGAGGTGGGCGCGGGCCGCCCCAGCCACGCCCCGGCGGGCGCGGGCGAGCTCCGCCCCGGCCACGCAGAGGTGGGCGCGGCCGCGGGCCGCCCCGGCCACACCCCGGCTGGCGCCCGGCCTCCCGCCCTGGCCGCTGCCAGTCGTGCCCGTGCGAGGGGCTGGTGCCGCCCGTGCGTGGCTCGTCGTGGCCGGGGCCGCCCGTGGCCGGCGCGCTCGGGGCCTCCTCCTGTTTCATCTCCAGGTCGCCGGCGAAGCCTCAGCCATCCGAGGCCCCAGTCCCACCAGCGCTTGAGCGGGCCGCCCGCGAACTCGGCGGCGAGCGACGGCGCCGACCGGGTCCGCCGGAACGCCCACTCGGCGGACGCGGAGGAGATGGGCTGGATCTTGCGAGGATGGTGGCCATGGCGCCCAAGCGAGGAGGAAGGAGATGGTCCGCGAGCCCTGCCCCGGCCATGCGCGCTGTGTGGAAGGAAAGGGAGAGGAGAGGAGAAAGAAAATAAAGAAAGGGGAGGAGAGAGGAGAGAGAGGGGAGTGAGGGGCTGACGAGTGGCCCTGTGCATGCAAAAGTCATCTGCCGGCGTCCCCAGCTGCCCAGGGGGCTGGGTTTGGGGTGGCAGCGCCGGCCGTAAATAACGCGAAATCCGGCGAAAAACGTGTCTCTGGGGTCCAAGTGGAACGTTTTTTGCCCGCCGGCGTCCAAAAAGTGCCTTGGGGAGGCTTTCTGGGGGGCCGGCTGGAGATGCCCTTAGATGGATCGGGCTGCAACTTCTGCAGCCATAGCAGCGGCGCAAACGAAGGCAGTCAAAGGCCGGCATGGCCGCGCGGGGGAGCACCACCGGAGGGTGTTGAGGAAGGAAGATCAGGTGCATGCTTCTGATGCCCATCGACGGCAAGCACCAGGTGTGACACAAGGAGCAATTGCACCCAGGGATTGGCGACATCGACGATGTCTGCAAGAGCCCCGAGGACCCAATAAGGGAAGAACAAGAGTATGTGTTTTCTTGCTGATATGAGTTACCTGAAGCCATTGACTGATTATGATCCAAACTGACAGAGGGAGATGTGCAGAGTCTTTGAAGATATATTCAGTTCTCTCCTCTCTGGTTAATTTTTGATGTTTTTCAGATTATGTAGTAGTACTAGTAGTTATGTACGAGAGGGTGTAATCTTGTTGTGCACAAACTAGTGCGTCTCTCATCTGAAGTTCATCCATGGTCAAATCTTTGTGCTGACTTGTAGGAACACCGCCGCAAGATGAGCTGTGCCAATGTGTCTGTCAAAGCAATGGGTGGGTGCTTCAGATTTGTACAGCATGGTACCGTATATGTGTACGTGTCTAAGCCAGTAGCTCACTTTGGAACTGAAAGCTTGGCCAGCTGGAAGGAAGGTTACACTACTCAGCTGTTGGACTGATCAGATAAGAGTTCCTTCGAGTATATGCGTTGGGGTTCTATGTTAATTTTGCTATGCTAGTCTAATTGATGATACCCTGAACCATGCACCCCTGAACCTGAAGCTTCAGTTACAACTTACAAGACTGGACCTAACGCTGGGAGGAGTTTTATTCTGAGATGCACAAATTTTCCTTATTCTGAATTTTGCAAGTTATCTACTGTCCTAGAGATTGTAATAAGGTGACAACACATTTAATAAACTAGCATCTGATGCTTCTAATTAGTTCGTGTTTGCGGAGTTTGCTTTCCTAAAAAATCAGGGTGACATTGTCACCGGACAGAACACAGACTATGATGGTTGCCAATGCAGAAGGACGAATTGGGTATGTGCCGCTGGAGATATTGGACTCCCTGTCAAGAAATTTGTCGCCGTGGTCACTCCAAACAGCAGATCGCTCGATGCCAGTTTATGTTATTTCCAGGTGCAAGCAACAGAGTATGTGCAAAACTGGGCATTGCTAGCCCCGCTGCCACTGACCAACACAGCAATCCTTTTCTTCTACGCCACCACCAAGTGATCCCCCTATCAGTCGTTCATGTTCGGTACGAACAACAACCAGCTCAAAGACAAAGGAGGCACAGAACACTAATTCATATTTGCTACTTTCTTGGATAAAGATGTCACAACACCTGAATTTTTCCGACATCGACCTCGTACATATTTTCAAACTATCTTCATGAATAGTGTCTGAATCATTGTGACGCTATTCATGTTCTTGATGCTAGGGGAAAACTACTAGATGTGCTGATGAAATGGTCAGAGAAGAGTATCCAGTGGTCTCGCCATGGTCGTTTCCTTTTTGGCTTCTTTTAGTTGGCCCAGCTTCAATGAGTTTATGTATAGGACATGACACATATTGCTATCATGTAAATAATCCTGTTTGAATGAAGCAGATATGGCAATTATGTATGGCCACTTACTCCTCTTTGGTATATTTTTTTGCGGGGTCCTCTTTGGTATACGGAGAAGAATATTTTGATGCTCAGTTTAACCGACTTTCTATGTCATGGACTTGGTATGTAGGTATGTTGTTTTGCTTCCTTTGTAACCAAGAATGTGTTCAAGCTAGACATAAAAAAGGTTATTGTCATAAGTAGAAAATATTTGAGGATCATTACCCAAAAGAATAATACGGATAAAAGATGCCCATCGACCATGTATGCCACCATATCCATTGATCTACTCAATGAAACTTACCAAATATGTTGTTGCAACATTTATGTACCCTATCATCTCAATATTGAGTAACAATGGATTAAGACACAAAATAATTGACGACGGACTTAAACACAGGTGCGGCGTGGCACCACGCCTCCGCCTACTAGTATCATGTAATTGTTGCATATCCCCCTTCACACTGTCTATTTCCATTTGTTTGGGCTGGAGTAAACTGTCACACACTAGATGGAGTGACCTGCCATCAAATTATTTTTTTGGCGGCTAGCAATTTGAAATGGAGTGACCTGCCATCAAATTATCTTTTGGCAATTAGCAATTTGAAACATGCTGATTCTGCAAGGCCAGGTTGATGTAGCTGAAACTGAACATGCATTTAGCAAATAGCTACCAATTATTTTGAGCATTGAAGGACCAAAATTTATTTTAGAGAATTGGCAGGGGCCGCGCGAACGCGTACCCCCTCTACCACAAATTACGACGTCCACTCTCCCACTTGGGGAGATGGTAGGCCAGCGCATCCACCAAGTGCAATGTGGACCACTAGCCCAGACCACGACTCTTCTTGATCAGCCGTTGACCCCGTCCAGGTAAGTATGTTGCAAGGGTGCACCAGAGGCTCCTTATATAGCAACTTATCCCTCCCCTGCCTCCTCTCGCTGGCGAGGTGGTTCTAAACAATACTACTAACTAAGAACGCTGTGGTGCATCTGCAGCAAGGTTGTGGGCCTGATTCTGATGGGGCTTTCGGTGCTCAGGCCCAGTTCATTAGGAAAACGATTTCTCTGGCACAAAACGTCTATTTCATCAAATCAAATGGGCTGTCTCCATCCCTTAAAAAAAATCAAATGGGCTGTCTCCACGAGAAGACCTAAGAGGGTGTTGGGCCGGAAGACCAGGTGATTCTGATGACCATCGACTGCAAGCACCAGGTGTGGCACCTTTTTTTTCCCGTAAAAAAAAAGGTGTGGCACAATGATTACTCAAAAAAAAAAGGTGTGGCACAAGGAGCAATTGCACCCAGGGGTTGGCGATGTCGACGAGGTCTGCGACATTATTATTTTTTTGACATGATTACCGACATGAGTTATCTGAAGCCATGGACTGATTATGATCCAAACTGACAGAGGGAGATGTGCACAGTCTTAGAAGATATATTCAGTCTTACCTGAAGCTTCAGTTACAAGTAGAACCTCACGCTGGGAGGAGTTTTTATTCTGAGAGCACCAATTTTCCTTATTCTGAATTATTGTCAGCACACATTGAATAAACTACTCATCTGATGCTTTTAATGAGTTCGTGCACTCTTGGAGCATGGATGTTAGCAATTGACAGAGTCATGCACGTATACAGTTGGTGTTCTAAAATTTCGTTTGCTCTGAAGGCAGAAAGGATATCCACGTGAACTCTGAAGACAGAAACGGGTACTCTGAATCCTACGTTCATCGCTCTGTGACGCTAAGTGTTTTAAATCTTGCAGGACCAAATATAACCAAAATATGTGGACACCCCCCTAAACCCACTTGTCCCGCAGAAATCATAATTTGCCACTCTCGCACTTCATCTCAATTTCTCATGTATTTATTATGCTTATGTATCTTTACTTAATGTGCAGATCATAGACTGCCACAGACCAGCTATCAAGTAGTACTACACTGCTGAGCACAACAATAACATTCTGTTGCTTATACTTCTTGCTTAGTATCTTCCAAGACTATATCTCATATTCCCTCTCACTTATGAAATTGTCAAAGCTACTGGAGTTGTTGCAAATACTGCCTGTGAAGGGGCTGTATACAACCTGCTACTTTACTTGTTAGCTAGTCATGTACAGTATCTGGATGCTTTTATATCTAACCTTTCAACATTTCATATGTTGAAATTCACTAAATTTCAACTCAAATGTGTTGCTCAAGTTTTCATCCCTTTTTTAAAAATTATGTAGCAATTTTTTTAGAATCCCCTGCTCTTCTTCATTCATGTTCTAGGTGCATTATGGTACTATTTGCTATCTGTTGATGGCCAAACAGCCTGCTGGAAAATGAGTTGCAAGAATGAAACCGTGTGTAATGTTAGGTACCTGGACTGTGGTTTACGCCAAATCAGACATCGGCTAGTACATCTTACATCGGCTAGTACATCTTAGGTCTTCAGCAGCTGCAATGCTACTATTCAATATTAAAGGTCCAATGTTTAACTTAGAAAATTGGCACGGGCCAAACAAACACATAAAGCCTCACAACTATAAAAGACCAAGATTTAATTTAAAAAATTGGCAGGGGCCGCGCGAACGCGTACCCCCTCTACCATAAATTATGACGTCCACTCTCCCTCTTGGGGAGATGGTAAGCCAACGCATCCACCAAGTGCAATGTGGACCACTAGCCTAGGCCACGACTCTTCTTGATCAGCCGTCGACCCCGTCCAGGTAAGTATGTTGCAAGGGTGCACCCAGGGATCATTATGTAGCAGTCTCTCCCTCCCCTGCCTCCTCTTGCTGGCGAGGTGGTACTAAACAAACTGGCTAAGAGCGCAGCACCGTGGTGCGGCTGGTGCAAGGTCGTGGACCTGATTCTGATGGGACTTTTGGTGCTCAGGCCCAGTTCACTACAAAACCGATCTCTCTGGCACTAGAAAAACGATCTCTCACATCCAAGCCCACATAAATCATCTTCGTGTTTCTAAAAAAAAAAGGTGCTGAAACGATGTGGACTGTCCTGCCATGGCTGATAGGAGCACCCGGAGAGCCCCCTCCCCTCAAAAAAAAGGAAAAAAAAAGGAAAACGGAGAGCCCCCGCCCCGGCCATGGCCAACTGACAGAGGGAGATGTGCGCAGTCTTAGAAGATATATTCAGTTACCTCCTCTCTGGTTAATTTTGATGTTTTTCAGGTTATGTTTATGTAGTACTCCCTCTGTAAACTAATATAAGAGCGTTAAGATTACTAAAATAGTGATCTAAACACTCTTATATTAGTTTACGGAGGGAGTACGAGAGAATGTAATCTTGTTGTGCATTGCGTTCATCCATTGTCAACTGTTTGTACTAACTTGTAGGAACACCGCTGCAAGATGAGTTGCGCTAATGTGTTTGTGAAAACAATGGGTGGGTGCTTCAGACTTGCATAACAGGTAGCGTATATGTGTATGTGCCTAAGCTAGTATAGCTCACTTTGGATGTGAAAAGCTTTGGTAAGCTGGAAGGAAGGTTACACTGGTCAGCTGTTGGACTGACCAGATAATAGTTCCTTTGAGTATATACGTTGGGGTTCTATGTTAATTTTGCTATGCTAGTCTAATTGATGATACCCTGCACCCTGAACGGCTGAACCTGAAGCTTCAGTTACAGGTAGGCTCACGCCGGGAGGAGTTTTATTCTGAGAAGCTCCAGTTTTCCTTTCTCTGAATTTTGCAGGTTATCTATTGTCCTAGTATCCTAGAGATTGTAATAAGGTGACCACACATTGAATAAACTAGCATCTGATGCTTTTACTTAATTCGTACACTCTTGGGGCATGGATGTTAACAATTCACAGAGTCATGCACGGTGTTCTAAAATTTCGTTTGCTCTGAAGGCAGAAAGGATATCCACGTGAACTCTGAAGACAGGAACGGGTACTCTGAAACCTACGTTCATCATTGTATGACGCTAAGTGTTTAAATCTTGCAGGACCAAGTATATAACGATAATATGTGGACATCCCGCTAAGCCCACTTGTCCCGCATAAATCATATGTGGCCACAATATCAAGTATAACATTCTTGTCGCTTATACTTTTTGCCCAGTACTGTATCTTCCAAGACTATATCTCATATTCTTTCTAACTTGTGAAATTGTCAAAGCTACTGGAGGTGTTGCAAAGACTGCCTGTGAAGGGGCTGTACACAACCTGCTACTTTACTTGTTAGCTAGTCATGTATGGTATCTGGATGCTTTTATATGCAGCCTTTCAACATTTCATATGTTGAAATTCACCAAATTTCAAGTCAAAAGTGTTGCTCAAGTTTTCATCCTTCTTTCTATTAAGGGATCTAATAATGTAGCGATTTTTTTAGAAGCCTGCTGGAAAATGAGTTGCAAGAATGAAACTGGGGAGTTGAATCCGCTGGGGAGGAGCAAAGCAATGGTGTACGCAGGCAGAGCACTCTTCTTTCAGTTCTTTGTGTGGTGTCCGTCCTGACGCAAGGAAGAATTCGGGAGTGCATTAAAAAGTGTGATGCCAATGTGTATGTGATGCTTTCCGATTGTCAACCCGAGTTTCTTGTATATATAAGCATAAAAAGTTTTTCTGCTTTGCCATCCTGGATTAGAATAACACAACACTCCGTAACATAGAATCTGTTTGGAGGACGAACGCTCTATCTCTGCCTGACAGTCAGTGGTTTGTTTGCGCGTGCATGCGACTGACGGAGACGGCTCAATCTGGATCAGGATATTGGCTGAGCTGTGGGCGGATTAGCTGTTCCGCCTGTACAGGACGAGCTGCTGTCATATTTAATGCGCCTGCAACCTGGTCTTTTTTACTACGATAGCTATGATATAGGGAGAGAAAATACCATGGGCGGCACAGATCCCCATCCTATTGGACAACCCTGATTTCAGGTTCATCTGAGCACGGGCTCAGAAAGCAATATCCGATGTAATATTAGGTACCTCGACTGTGATATTACGCCAAATCAGACATCGGCTAGTACAACTTATGTCTTCAGCAGCTGCAACGCTAGTACTATTTCAATAATAAAGGTCCAATGTTTAATTTAGAGAAATGGCAGGGGTCAAACAAACACAAAAATCCTCACAACTATAAAAGACCACATTTAATTTAAAGAATTGGCAAGGGCCGCGCGGACGCGTACCCCCTCTATCACAAATTATGACGTCCACTCTCCCACTTGGGGAGATGGTAAGCCAACGCATCCATCAAGTGCAATGTGGACCACTAACCTAGGCCACGACTCTCCTTAATCAGTCGTCGACCCCGTCCAGGTAAGTATGTTGCAAGGGTGCACCGAGGGATCATTATATAGCATCCTCCCCCACCCCTGCCTCCTCCCGTTGGCGAGGTGGTACTAAACAAACAAGAGTACAAAGGTTTATTTTTATTTTTTGAGGTGCAACCGGTGCAAGTTCATGGGCCTGATTCTGGTGAACCTTCGATGCTCAGGGCATCTCTAGCCGTGCCCCCAACAGGCCCTCCCCAGGCGATTTTGCTGCGCCGGCGCCAAAAAAAGGCCCCAGTCGCGCCCCCAGAAGCCCGTTTTTCGCCGGCTCGGGCCAAAACTGGTGCCGGCGGACCCAGGCCGAACCCGGCGCCCTGGGGGGCGCTTGGGGAGCCGGCACAAGCGAAAAATGCGCGTGGGCCCGCCCTGGAAGCGACCCGAGGGCCTTTTCCCGCCGTTTCTTGACGCTTTTCCCTCGCATCTCTCCCGCTCGCTCGCCTTCCTCCCGCCATTCTCTCCCTTTCTCCCGCCAAACCCCCTCCCGCTCGCCGCGAAGAAGCACGCCATGCCGCCGAAGAAGTACGCCATGCCGCGTGCGCGCGGCAACCGCGACTGGCGCCGTGGCCCAGCCGAAGCAGAGGAAGCCGAGGGCGCCGCCATCGAAGCCACCGGGCCTGTCGAACGCCGAGTGGAGGGTGGAAGTTCAGCGGCGCGAAGCAGTCACCGCCGACAGGCGGAACAGGGCCATAGCCAAGAAGGCCCGCGACAACGCGGCGCGCGCGGCGGCGTCTTCCTCATCGGTCGACCAGGCGGGGATGAATCCACCCGTCGTCAGCCACGCCCAGTACGCGCCCTGGGGACAGCAAGGCGCCGGATCTCCATGGGGTTCATCGTCGCCCGGCTACGCCGACGGCGACGCGCACGGTGGGTTCAACCCAAACGTGACCTTCCCTCATGGTCACCCCGCTACGCGCACGCCCTCGCCCGCCTTCGCCGGCGTGCAGTACCCTCCATACAACTACTCGCCGCCCGCCGCCTATGCGTCCACACCGACGCCCCATCTCTACCGCGGACCGCTACCCTTCTCGCACCTCGGCGACGCCGACGACACGGGAGCCGACATGGACGACATCATCGCGACAGGATCGATCGCGGCCGCCGCATCTCCCGGGTTCGCCACCCAGGACGAGGTAGTGGACCTCAGCGGCGACATGGAGGCCGAGCTCGGCTACGTCTACGGCGACGACGTGCAAGAACCCGAGGAGGAGGAGGACGAGGAGGAGGAGGAGGAGGAGGAGCCGGCTCCTGTTCCGACGAAGGGGCGCCAGAAGAAGAAGAAGCGGGTGGCTAGGTCAGGCGAACCGCGCATCAAGTGGACGTCCAAGGAGGAGAAATGCCTCGCCGAAGCATGGAAAGTCGTCTGCCTCGACCCGACCACCGGCGCGAACCAGAGCTTGGACACGTACTGGGACCGCATCAAGGCCGAGTTCGACGAGCGGAAGCTCGTCGACCCCTACTTCAAAGGCGTCTACATGTAGCGCGGCTCCAAGGCGATGGTGAACCATTGGGGGCGTATCCAGTTGGCGTGCAACAAATGGCATGGAATCGTCGAGGAGGTCACGGCTCGCCCGGAGAGCGGCGCCAGCGTTGAGGATCAGGTACGCACGCCGTTCGCCCGCATATCTTCGTCCCCTACGCCCGCCGCCCGCCAACTGTTTGTCCCTCCGCGCAGCTGCTGCGTATGTTCGCCATGTATCGGGGCGACAACCAAGACGCCGACTTCAAGCACCTCCACGTCTACAAGCGCATTGACAAGTGCGAGAAGTGGGCGGAAGTCCGACGTGCCCTCGACAAGGCCAAGGAGACATACAAGCCAAACGCGACGACTCCGGGCGCGTCAGAGGGACGGCCGGATGGCCACAAATTGGCAAAGAAGGGGAAAAGCGCCGACGCGGCAACCGCGCGAGTGCAGGAGTCCATCAAGCATTGCCTCGCCGACGCCCAGGCCCGGGCTGTCCTACGCGAAGAGAAGACCGAGGCGCGGTGGTCGTCGCTAATGAAGAACAACGCCGTCAAGCTCGACCTGCTCCGGACGAACGTCGCCGCGAAGAAGAGGAACACCGACATGGCTTTTCTGATGAGCGGGGCGGACATGCTCCAGAGCAACAACGAGAAGCTCAAGGCGTGGTACCTAGTGCAGCGCGGCCTCATCCTGAACGAGCTGCCACGGCAACGCCGACGACGCCCACGACCACACGGACGCCAAGCCCGAACGACGCCTTTACATCACCGCCCAGCAGTGCCGAAGCCGCGCCGACGCAGCCCTGCACCGAAGCAGCTCCGACACCGACGAGCCCGCGCACGCCGACTCCGCCAACGCCTGGAGCCGACCCTGCCGAGTGAATCGTTGCGCACGGCGGCGCTTTGTTTTTTGTAACGCCAGACTACGTCCGATCGCCGGATTTGCGGCGTCTTTTGAGAGCGGGAACGACCAAGTTTGAATTTCCCGCATCCTGGGGCCGGCGCGTGGGGGCGTGACTGGGAGCTAGGTCGCCCCCAGGGGCCGAACTAGCGCCGGCACGCCCCCAGACCACTCTATTTAGGCGCCCTGGGGGCCGAACGGCTGGAGGTGCCCTCACGCCCAATTCATTAGAAAACGATCTTTGGGACAATAGAAGGTTGATTTCAAATGGATTGTCTGGGCTGGGTAGATGCATGCATCCACGGTGGTCAGGCCTCGTGGGCTCAGGTGGAGGATGTTGCAAATAATAAATATAAAGAGTTCCCGCAAAAAAATATGGAAAGAAGAGTACGAGATGATTTTTTTTTGCGGAGAAGAGAGTACGAGATGATGATCCCATAATTAACGAGTTGGAGCCAATGATAATCACATGCAGCTGAAAGATTTTTTTTCAAGGGTACACGTGCAGTTAAAAAATTACTGTGGATGCATACTAGCGAATACTCCTTACTTCCCAAAATATAAAACGCTTGACTTTCCACGATCTTTAATGCATAACTTTGATTACTAATATATATACAAAATTATATGAATCTAGCATGTATAAATAGTATCACATATTTGTCGTGCAAAATAGTTTTATTTTATATATCTTTATACTAATTATGTAGACATGCTACAAGTGAAAATCATAGTTAAAATTATGTCAAACAGTCCCCGCAAAAAAAATTATGTCAAAGAGCAAAACAAAAGAAGTCAACCGTGCCTTATATTTTCGAAATGAGTGAGTACTTCTTTCAGAACAACCGAGTAGCTTTAATTAAGGATTATATACTTTTTTAGAATTAATTAAGGAATATTTTTTTTTAGTCTAGGAATATATACATGGGAGGAGGACGGGAGAGTTCTAATTAAATTGCATGTGGAGACTTCTAAAAACACAAGCTCGTGGCCACCCACTGCCCCGCATCACGGGTTCTTCTGACCCACTGCAGCAACTCTGCAGTCATAGCAGCTGCGGAAACGAAGGCAGTGAAAGGACCAAACTCATCTGCATGGCCGTGCGGGGGAGCACCACCGGAGTGTGTTGGGGCCGGAAGACGACGTGCTTGTGATGCCCATCGACTGCAAGCGCCAGGTGTGGCACAAGGAGCAATTGCACCAAGGGATTGGCGATATCGATGAGGTCTGCAAGAGCCCCGAGAACCCAAGAAGGGAAGAACAAGGTAAGGGTGTGTGCTGATAATGATCCAAACTGACAGAGGGAGATGTGCGCAGTCTTAGAAGATATATTCAGTTCTCTCCTCTCTGGTTAATTTTGATGTTTTTCAGATTATGTAGTAGTAGTACTCCCTCCGTCCCATAATGTAAGATGTTTTGACAAGTGTCAAAAACGTCTTACATTATGGGACGGAGGGAGTAGTTATGTATGAGAGAATGCAATCTTGTTGTCCACAAACAAGTGCGTTTTCATATGAAGTTCATCCATGGTCAAATCTTTGTGCTGACTTGTAGGTGTTAAGCACAATATGCGTGATATGATGGCGTGTACAGCAAGGAGGATCACCACCGAAGAAGGAGTAGTTATATAGGATATTCATGTACTCTTTATCTTGTTTTATCTCTTGTATTCTTCTCTTTCAAGATGTAATCTCTCCAACAACCTGTACGCATAGTAGGGCTCGCACCCCCTCTATTTAACACGTAGCACGTCAGCCTGGATCGGCAAGACGTTTACCGCAATCGCACATGGTATACAGAGCAATCTTCTTCCCAAAACCCTAGCTAACCCATCTCCACCAAAGTGCGCAGCATGTCTTCCTCCACCTCCTCCTTCCAGCCAACCCTCAGCGGAGGAGTCACGGAGAAACTCTCCCGCACCAACTACATCCTGTGGCGGACTCAGATCACGCCACAGCTG
This sequence comes from Triticum aestivum, assembly GCF_018294505.1. Lineage (NCBI taxonomy): Eukaryota > Viridiplantae > Streptophyta > Magnoliopsida > Poales > Poaceae > Triticum > Triticum aestivum. Next base: position 665,524,996 of record NC_057810.1, on the reverse strand, counting down.
CGGGGCGCCGGCGTTTACCACTATGTCGATGGCACGTCGACCGAGCCGGCCAAAACCCACGTCACCAAAGATGCCGCTGGGAAAGAAACCAAGGGGCCGAATCCTCTCCATCCGCTCTGGGTGAAGGAGGATCATCAGGTCCTTGGATATCTACTCCAACACCTATCCAAGGAGGTGCTCGTCACGGTGACCGCGATCACCACGACGCGCGAACTCTGGGTGGCGCTGGCGAGCATGTTCTCGTCACAGTCACTCAGCCACGTCAACAACATTCGCACGTCGCTGATCAACGCGGAGAAGGGCAACCAATCGGTGTCCTCCTTCTTCGCCGCCATGAGGGGGCTCACTGATGAACTCGCCGCGGCGGGAAAACCAATCCAAGACGACGAGCTCATATCCTACATCCTCCACGGGCTGGACCAAGACTATCAGCCCCTCGTCTCCGCCTTGGACGCTCGCGTCACTCCGGTAACCCTTGATGAGCTCTTCACTATGCTTAGCAATTTTAATCAGCGTATGGCGCAGTTTCACGGCTCCGGTGGCAGCTTCAAGTCCTCGGCCAACTCTGTCTCCAGAGGCCGCGGTGGCGGCTCTCGCTCTCGTTCCTCCCCTCGTGGCAAGGGAAGGTCCGGTGGCGGCGGCTACTCCAACAACACTCGCGGCGGCGGACGCTCTGGCAGCTCAAAAGGGCACCACAGTGGCGGCTCCAACAGATCGCGTCCGGACTTCCCTCGCTGCCAAATTTGTGGCAAGCCCGGCCACACGGCGAGGGACTGTTGGTACCGATACGAAGATGATGATGGTGATTCCTTGCAAGACGAAGAAAAAGTTGTTGCCGCTGCCGATGGTTCCTACGGGGTCGACACAAATTGGTATGTCGATAGCGGAGCCACCAACCACATCACCAACAAGCTTGTGAAGGTCACCATGAAGGATAAGTATCGTGGAAAAGACCAAATCCACACGGCCAGTGGTGAAGGTATGGACATACGTCACATTGGTCATTCAATTTTTAATACCCCCAACCGAAAAATACATCTCAAAAGAATCTTGCATGTTCCTAGTGCCCACAAAAATCTTATATCTGTTCATAGAATTGCTATTGACAATCATGTTTTTCTCGAGTTTCATCCTTATTTCTTTTTTATTAAGGATCAGGCAACGAAGAAAGTGCTCTATCGAGGTAGATGTGTTCGAGGACTCTACCCGTTGATTCCGGACTTTAGAAGATTCAATAAACAAGCTTGTGGTGCTATCAAGCTTTCGTCCACACGATGGCACGATTGTTTAGGACATGCCTCTTTTTCTTTAATTGAAAAGCTACTTAGGAAAAATAAGCTCTCGTTTGTTGGTGAGCAAAATATTGAAACTATTTGTGATTCATGCCAGTGTGCTAAAAGTCATCAGCTACCATATCCTATATCTACTAGTGTCTCCACTAAACCTTTGCAATTGATCTTTTCTGATGTGTGGGGCCTGGTCCCTCCTCTATTGGCAGACACACTTACTATGTAAGTTTTACCGATGACTATAGCAAGTTCTCCTGGATCTATCTTCTTAAGAAAAGGTCCAACGTGTTTCAAGTCTTTAAGAACTTCCAAGCACTCGTTGAAAGGAAGTTTGACAGCAAAATTATAGTTGTCCAATCCGATTAGGGAGGGAATACGAGAAACTCAATTCCTTCTTCCAAAACATTGGCATATCACACCATGTATCATGCCCCCACGCTCACCAACAAAACGGGTCAGCCGAACGCAAGCATAGGCACATAGTTGAGGTTGGTTTGGCCCTTCTATCAGGAGCTTCTATGCCCCTCAAATTCTGGGACTAGGCGTTTCTTACAGCTGTCCACACCATCAACATGCTACCTAGTCGTGTCATCAATCATGAAACACCTATGGAACGCCTTCTCCATGTCAAACCGGACTACACATCTCTCCGTGTCTTTGGCTGTGCTTGTTGGCCAAATCTTCGTTCGTACAATAATCGCAAACTCATGTTTAGATCCAAGCAATGTGCTTTTCTTGGCTATAGTGCTCAGCACAAAGGTGTCAAGTGTCTTGACATCTCCACCGGACGGGTCTACATCTCACGGGATGTCGTGTTTGATGAGACTAAGTTTCCCTTTGCCGACCTACATCCTAATGCCGGTGCTCTCCTACACAAGGAAATCTTACTTTTACCATCCCATCTCTCTAGCTATGATCAAGGGGGTGTTACTAATTGTGATGATCATATGTTGACTAACCCTACTGATAGCCCTTATGAGCCTTGTGACGATGCAGAAAACAGTAGTGAAAAAATCACAGCAAATGGTGAAGAAAAACTGCAGCAGCTCCATATTTCATGTGCCCTAGCCTGAGCAATAAATCTCCCTCGGGATCTGGGTAGGTGCTGTCGCCGTGCAACGAATCTGCCTCGGGATCGGAGTTCTGCCGCGGATCTGCTGCACCAGAACCGATAGGTGCAAGCGCAGGCGCGCGTGCAGCCACGACAGCCGCAGGTCGGCGCACCGAGCCACCCGCGCCAGCCACGCGGCGGGTCCTGGAAGGCCACGGGGACTCTCCTCACGCACGCCAATCGCCGCCGGACAGATGGAGGGTCGGTGCTGGTCTGGACGGCGCACGGTGATACGTCTCCAACTTATCTATAATTTTTGATTGTTCGATGCTATTATATTACCTCTTTTGGATGTCTATGGGCTTTATTTTACACATTTATATCATTTTTGGGACTAACCTACTAACCGGAGGCCCAGCCCGTGTTGCTGTTTTTTGCCTATTTCAGTATTTCGAAGAAAAAGAATATCAAACGGAGTCCAAACGGAATGAAACCTTCGGGAGCGTGATTTTTGGAACGAACATGATCCGGAGAACTTGGAGTGCAAGCCAAGAAGCAGCCGAGGCGGCCACGAGATAGGAGGGCGCGCCCACCCCTCGTAGGCGCGCCCCCCTATCTCGTGGACCCCTCGGGCGGCCACCGACGTATTTCTTCCTCCTATATAAGCCTACATACCACAAAAACATCCAGGGAACCACCTAAGAAATATTTCCGCCACCGTAACCTTCTGTATCCGTGAGATCCCATCTTGGAGCTGTCGCCGGTGTTCTGCCGGAGGGGGAATCCACCATGGAGGGCTTCTACATCAACACCATAGCCCCTCCAATGAGTTGTGAGTAGTTTACCACAGACCTTCGGGTCCATAGTTATTAGCTAGATGACTTCTTCTCTCTTTTTGGATCTCAATATAATGTTCTCCCCCTCTCTTGTGGAGATCTATTTGATGTAATCTCTTTTTGCGGTGTGTTTGTCAAGATCCGATGAATTGTGGGTTTATGATCAAGTTTATCTATGAATAATAATTGAATCTTCTCTGAATTCTTTTATGTATGGTTGAGTTATCTTTGCAAGTCTCTTCGAATTATCGGTTTTGTTTGGCCTACTAGATTGATCTTTCTTGCCATGGGAGAAGTGCTTAGTTTTGGGTTCAATCTTGCGGTGTTCTTACCCAGTGATAGAAAGGGTTGCAAGACACATATTGTATTGTTGCCATCTAGGATAAAAAGATGGGGTTTATATCATATTGCTTGAGTTTATCCCTCTACATCATGTCATCTTTTTTAATGCATTACTCTGTTCTTATGAACTTAATACTCTAGATGCATGCTGGATAGCGGTCGATGTGTGGAGTAATAATAGTTGATGCAGCCAGGAGTCGGTCTACTTGTCATGGATGTGATGCCTATATACATGATCATGCCTAGATAACATGATAATTATTCGCTTTTCTATCAATTGCTCGACAGTAATTTGTTCACCCACCGTAATACTTATGCTATCTTGAGAGAAGCCTCTAGTGAAACCTATGGCCCCCGGGTCTATTCTTTATCATATAAGCTTTCAATCTACTTTTATTTGCATCTTTACTTTCTGTATCTATATCACAAAATACCAAAAATATATTTATCTTATCATATTATCTCTATCAGATCTCACCTTCGCAAGTGGCCGTGAAGGGATTGACAACCCCTTTATCGCATTGGTTGCGAGTTCTTTGTTTGTTTGTGTAGGTTCGTGGGACTTGTGAGGAGCCTCCTACTGGATTGATACCTTGGTTCCCAAAAACTGAGGGAAATACTTACGCTACTGTGCTGCATCACCCTTTCCTCTTCAAGGAAAACCAACGCAAAGCTCAAGACGTAGCAAGAAGGATTTCTGGCACCGTTGCCGGGGAGGTCTTCGCTCAAGTCAAGACATACCAAGTACCCATCACAAATTCATCTCCCTCGCATTTACGTTATTTGCCATTTGCCTCTCGTTTTCCTCTCCCCCACTTCACCCTTGCCGTTTTATTTGCCCTCTCTCTCTCAATCTCTCTCTTTCACTTGCCTTTTTTCGTTTTCTTGTGTGCCTGTTGTCCTTATGGCTTTGCTAAGAGTACCGACCTCCTTCTTAGAAGGTTCGAAGAGATTGAATCAAATATTAGAAGCTTTATGAATTTGCAATTTGAGCATAATAATTTCTTTAGAAAAGAGTTTAAAGAACAAAAAGATTTTTTGGGTCTTATGAATAAGGAGCTTGATGATATGAATAAAGAATTTTATGGTGTGAACTCTCAAATTACCCGGCTTGAAAGGGCTATAGCCCAAATTTCTGATAAGCAAGCTACCTTAGTCAATAAGATGGCTGCCAAACCAGAAAAGTTCCATGAAAATAATGATGAAGATCTTAAAGTCATTGATGTGTCCCCTATTAGATCCTTGTTTTGCAATATGAATCTTGATAATAATGGGACTGAAAGTGAATCAACTTTTGTTAAAAAACGTTCCAATAATTTGGAGTTTTTAGATCTTGATGCTAAATTTGGTAAAAGTGCAATTGGAGAGGTCAAAACTTTAAATAGTATTGAACCCACTATCTCGGATTTCAAGGAATTTGATTATGATAATTGTTCTTCAGAAAGTTGTATTTCCTTGTTGCAATCCGTTGTTAATTCTCCTCATGCTTATAGTCAAAATAAAGCCTTTACCAAACATATTGTTGATGCCTTGATGCAATCTTTTGACGAAAACCTTAATTTGGAAGTTTCTATACCTAGAAAACTCAATGATGAGTGGGAACCTACTATAAATATTAAAATTAAAGATTATGAGTGTTTTGCTTTGTGTGATTTGGGTGCTAGTGTTTCCACGATTCCGAAAACTTTATGTGATATTCTAGGTTTCCATGATCTTGATGATTGCTCTTTAAATTTGCACCTTGCGGATTCCATCATTAAAAAGCCAATGGGAAGAATCAATGATGTTCTAATTGTTGCAAATAGAAATTTGGTGCCCGTTGATTTTATCGTTCTTGATATAGATTGCAATCTTTCTTGCCCTATTATTCTTGGTAGACCTTTTCTTAGAACGATTGGTGCGATTATTGATATGAAGGAAGGGAATATTAGATTCCAATTTCCATTAAAGAAAGGCATGGAGCACTTTCCAAGAAAGAAAGTCAAATTACCCTATGAATCCATTATGCGGGCTACCTATGAATCAAGTGCCAAAGATGACACTACTTAGATCTATCTTCGCTTTTATGCCTAGCTAGGGGCGTTAAACGATAGCGCTAGTTGGGAGGCAACCCAATTTTCTTTGTGTTTCTTGTTTTTGTTCCTGTTTAGTAATAAATTTTGCATCTACTTTCTGTTTAGATGTGTTTTCATGTTTTATTTAGTGTTTGTGCCAAGTAGAACCTATAGGATAACCTATGGTATGAGTTGATTTGATTCTGCTGAAAAACAGAAACTTTGCGCTCACGAGAAAAAATTCAATAAATCACAGGAACGTGCTTTTTCATTGATTCTTTTTGCTGCTGATCAATAAAAAAAATTAGGACGTCCTATTTTGGTAGGATTTTTGAGGTTCCAGAAGTTTTCGTTAGTTACAGATTGCTACAGACTGTTCTGTTTTTGACAGATTCTGCCTTTCATGTGTTGTTTTCTTACTTTGATGCATCTATGGCTAGTATGTAAGGGTATGAACCATAGAGAACTTGGAATATAGTAGGTTTAACACCAATATAAATAAAGAATGAGTTCATTACAGTACCTTATGTGGTGGTTTTGTTTTCTTTCACTAACGGAGCTTATGAGATTTCTTGTTGAGTTTTGTGTTGTGAAGTTTTCAAGTTTTGGGTAAAGATTTGATGGACTATGGAATAAAGGGTGGCAAAAGCCTAAGCTTGGGGATGCCCAAGGCACCCCAAGATATTCAAGAATAGCCAAAAGCCTAAGCTTGGGGATGCCCCGGGAAGGCATCCCCTCTTTCGTCTTTGTTCATTGGTAACTTTACTTGGAGCTATATTTTTATTCGCCACATGATATGTGTTTTGCTTGGAGCGTCGTGTATTATATTAGTATTTTCTTGTTAGTTTACCACAATCATCCTTGCTGTACACGCCTTTTGGGAGAAGCCTACTTGATTGAAATTTTATTAGAATATGCTATGTGCTTCACTTATATCTTTTGAGCTAGATAGTTTTTGCTCTAGTACTTCACTTATATCTTTTAGAGCACGACGGTGGATTAATTTTGAAGAAATTGTTGATCTCTCATGCTTCAGTTATATTATTTTGAGAGTCTTTTAGAACAGCATGGTATTTGCTATAGTTATGAATTTGGTCCTAGAATGATGAGCATCCAAATTGGGTATAATAAAAACTATCATAAAAGGTGCATTAAACACTAGGATCAATTTTATGCTTGATAATTGTTTTGAGATATAAAGGTAGTAATGCTAGAGTCATGCTAGTGGATAATTATGAAATTGAGAAATACTTGTGTTGAAGTTGGCAAGTCCCGTAGCATGCACGTATGGTAAAAGTTGTGTGACAAATTTGTTGCATGAGGTGCTCGTTGGATTGTCTTCCTTATGAGTGGCAGTCGGGGACGAGCGATGGTCTTTTCCTACCAATCTATCCCTCTAGGGGCATGCGTAGTAGTACTTTGCTTCGAGGGTAAGTAGACTTTTGTAATAAGTATATGAGTTCTTTATGACTAATGTGAGTCCATGGATATACGCACACTCATCCTTCCACTATGCTAGCCTCTATTTTACCGCGCAATTTTCGCCGGTATCATGAACCCATTATTTACCTTCCTCAAAACAGCCACCATACCTACCTATTATGGCATTTCCATAGCCATTCCGAGATATATTGCCATGCAACTTTCCACCATTCCATTTATTATGACACGTTCCATCATTGTCATATTGCTCTTTGCATGATCATGTAGTTGACATCGTATTTGTGGCAAAGCCACCATCATAATTTTCATACATGTCACTCTTGATTCATTGCATATCCCGGTACATCGCCGGAGGCATTCATATAGAGTCATATCTTGTTCTAGCTTTGAGTTGTAATTCTTGAGTTGTAAATCAATAAAAGTGTGACGATCTTCATTATTAGAGCATTGTTCCAGTGAGGAAAGGATGACGAAGACTATGATTCCCACACAAGTCGGGATGAGACTTCAGACTTTATAAAAATAAAAGAGGCCAAAGAATCCCACTAAAAAGAAAAAAGAAAGAAAGAAAGAAAAAGAAAAGGAAAAAAAGGAAAAGAAAAAAATGAGAGAAAAAGAGAGAAGGGACAATTGCTACTATCTCTTTTCCACACTTGTGCTTCAAAATAGCACCATGATCTTCATGATAGAGAGTCTCCTATGTTGTCACTTTCATATACTAGTGGGAATTTTTCATTATAGAACTTGGCTTGTATATTCCAATGATGGGCTTCCTCAAAATGCCCTAGGTCTTCGTGAGCAAGCAAGTTGGATGCACACCCACTTAGTTTCTTTTGTTGAGCTTTCATACATTTATAGCTCTAGTGCATCCGTTGCATGGCAATCCCTACTCACTCACATTGATATCTATTAATGGGCATCTCCATAGCCCGTTGATACGCCTAGTTGATGTGAGACTATCTTCTCCCTTTTTGTCCTTACAACCACCACCATATACCACCATAGTGCTATGTCCATGGCTTGCGCTCATGTATTGAGTAAGAGTTGAAGAAAAGCTGAAGCGCGTTAAAAAGTATGAACCAATTGCTCGGCCTCGTCATCGGGGTTGTACATGATGGGAGTATTTTGTGTAATGAAAATGAAGCATGGCCTAACTATATGATTTTGTAGGGATAAGCTTTCTTTGGCTATGCTATTTCGATAGGACATGATTATTTGTCAGTATGCTTCAAAGTATTATTATTTTTATGTTTTATAAGCTTTTATATTGAATCATTTGGATCTGAACATTCATGCCACAATAAAGAAAATTACATTGAGAATTATGCTAGGTAGCATTCCACATCAAAAATTCTGTTTTTTATCATTTACCTACTCAAGGACGAGCATGAATTAAGCTTGGGGATGCTTGATACGTCTCCAACGTATCTATTATTTTTGATTGTTCCATGCTATTATATTACCTGTTTTGGATGTCTGTCGGCTTTATTTTACATATTTATATCATTTTTGGGACTAACCTACTAACCGGAGGCCCAACCCGTATTGCTGTTCTTTTGCCTATTTCAGTATTTCGAAGAAAAGGAATATCAAACGGAGTCCAAACGGAATGAAACCTTCGGGAGCATGATTTTTGGAACGAACGTGATCCGAAGAACTTGGAGTGCAAGCCAAGAAGCAGTCGAGGCGGCCACGAGATAGGAGGGCGCGCCCACCCCTCCTGGGCGCGCCCCCTGTCTCGTGGACCCCTCGGGCGGCCACCGACGTACTTCTTCCTCCTATATAAGCATACATACCCCGAAAACATCCAGGGAGCCACCGAACAAATATTTCCGCCACCGTAACCTTCTGTATCTGCGAGATCCCATCTTGGAGCCGTCGCTGGCGTTCTGCCGAAGGGGGAATCCACCACTGAGGGCTTCTACATCAACACCATAGCCCCTCCAATGAGTTGTGAGCAGTTTACCACAGACCTTCGGGTCCATAGTTATTAGCTAGATGGCTTCTTCTCTCTTTTTGGATCTCAATACATGTCGGGGAACGTTGCAGAAAATAAAATTTTTCCTATGGTTTCACCAAGATCCATCTATGAGTTCATCTAAGCAACGGGTGAAAGGGGAGATGCATCTACATACCACTTTGTAGATCGCGAGCACAAGCGTTCAAAAGAACGGGGTTGAAGTAGTCGTTCTCGTCGTGATCCTATCACCGGAGATCCTAGCGCCGAACGGACGGCACCTCCGTGTTCAACACACGTACGGTCAGCGTGACGTCTCCTCCGTCTTGATCCAGCAAGGGGGAAGGAGAGGTTGATGATGATCCAGCAGCACGACGGCGTGGTGGTGGATGCAGCAGAACTCCGGCAGGGCTTCACCAAGCTGCTGCGGGAGGAGGACGAGGTGTAGCAGGGGAGGGAGGCGCCAAGACTTGGGTGCGGCTGCCCTCCCCCTGCCCTCCTTTATATAGGCCCCCAAGGGGGGGCGCCATCCCTCAGAGATGCAATCTCCCAATGGGGCGGCGGCCAGGGGGGGTGGAGTGCCCCCCAAGGCAAGTGGTGCGCCCCCCCACCTAGGGTTTCCAACCCTAGGCGTAGGGGGGGCCCAAGGGGGGCGCACCCGGTGGACCCCCTCCCACTTCATCCCACGGGGCCCTTCGGGATAGGTGGCCCCACCCGGTGGACCCCCGGGACCCTTCCGGTGGTCCCGGTACAATACCGGGTGACCCCGAAACTTTCCCGATGGCCGAAACATCACTTCCTATATAGTTTTCTTTACCTCCGGACCATTACGGAACTCCTCGTGACGTCCGGGATCTCATCCGGGACTCCGAACAACATTCGGTTTGCTGCATACTCATATTCATACAACCCTAGCGTCACCGAACCTTAAGTGTGTAGACCCTACGGGTTCGGGATACATGCAGACATGACCGAGACAACTCTCCGGTCAATAACCAACAGCGGGATCTGGATACCCATGTTGGCTCCCACATACTCCTCGATGATCTCATCGGATGAACCACAATGTCGAGGGTTCAAGCAACCCCGTATACTATTCCCTTTGTCAGACGGTATGTTACTTGCCCGAGACTCGATCGTCGGTATCCCAATACCTCGTTCAGTCTCGTTACCGGCAAGTCACTTTACTCGTACCGTAATGCATGATCCTGTGACCAGACACTTGGTCACATTGAGCTCATTATGATGATGCACTACCGAGTGGGCCCAGTGATACCTCTCCGTAACACGGAGTGACAAATCCCAGTCTCGATCCGTGTCAACCCAACAGACACTTTCGAAGATACCTGTAGTGCACCTTTATAGTCACCCAGTTACATTGTGACGTTTGGTACACCCAAAGCACTCCTACGGTATCCGGGAGTTACACGATCTCATGGTCTAAGGAAGAGATACTTGACATTGGAAAAGCTCTAGCAAAACCAACTACACGATCTTGTGCTATGCTTAGGAATGGGTCTTGTCCATCACATCATTCTCCTAATGATGTGATCCCATTGTCAACGACATCTAATGTCCATAGTCAGGAAACCATGACTATCTGTTGACCAACGAGCTAGTCAACTAGAGGCTTACTAGGGACGTATTGTGGTCTATGTATTCACACGTGTATTACAATTTCCGGATAATACAATTATAGCATGAATAAAAGACAATTATCATGAACAAGGAAATGTAATAATAATCCTTTTATTATTGCCTCTAGGGCATATTTCCAATAGTCTCCCACTTGCACTAGAGTCAATAATCTAGTTACATTGTGATGAATCGAACACCCATATAGTTCTGGTGTTGATCATGTTTTGCTCGTGAGAGAGGCTTAGTCAACGGATCTGAGACATTCATATCCGTATGTACTTTGCAAATATCTATGTCTCCATCTTGAACATTTTCACGGATGGAGTTGAAGCGACGCTTGATGTGCCTGGTCTTCTTGTGAAACCTGGGCTCCTTGGCAAGGGCAATAGCTCCAGTGTTGTCACAGAAGAGTTTGATCGGCCCCGACGCATTGGGTATGAATCCTAGGTCGGTGATGAACTCCTTCACCCAAATTGCTTCATGCGCTGCCTCCGAGGCTGCCATGTACTCCGCTTCACATGTAGATCCCGCCACGGCGCTCTGCTTGCAGCTGCACCAGCTTACTGCTCCACCATTCAACATATACACATAGCCGGTTTGTGACTTAGAGTCATCCAGATCTGTGTCGAAGCTAGCGTTGACGTAACCCTTTACGACGAGCTCTTCGTCACCTCCATAAACGAGAAACATGTCCTTTGTCCTTTTCAGGTACTTCAGGATATTCTTGACCGCTGTCCAGTGTTCCTTGCCGGGATTACTTTGGTACCTTCCTACCAAACTTACGGCAAGGTTTACATCAGGTCTGGTACACAAGATGGCATACATAATAGATCCTATGGCTGAGGCATAGGGGATGACGCTCATCTCTTCTTTATCTTTTGCCGTGGTCGGGCATTGAGCCGAGCTCAATCTCACACCTTGCAGTACAGGCAAGAACCCTTTCTTGGACTGATCCATTTTGAACTTCTTCAAAATCTTATCAAGGTATGTGCTTTGTGAAAGACCTATGAGGCGTCTCGATCTATCCCTATAGATCTTGATGCCTAATATGCAAGTAGCTTCTCCAAGGTCCTTCATTGAAAAACACTTATTCAAGTAGGCCTTAATGCTGTCCAAGAATTCTATATCATCTCCCATCAAAAGTATGTCATCTACATATAACATGAGAAATGCTATAGAGCTCCCACTCACTTTCTTGTAAACGCAGGCTTCTCCATAAGTCTGCATAAACCCAAACGCTTTGATCATCTCATCAAAGCGAATGTTTCAACTCTGAGATGCTTGCACCAGCCCATAAATGGATCGCTGGAGCTTGCACACTTTGTTAGCATTCTTAGGATCGACAAAACCTTCCGGCTGCATCATATACAGCTCTTCCTTAAGATAACCGTTAAGGAATGTCGTTTTGACGTCCATCTGCCATATCTCATAATCATAGTATGCAGCAATTGCTAACATGATTTGGACGGACTTAAGCTTCGCTACGGGAGAGAAAGTCTCATCATAGTCAATCCCTTGAACTTGCCGATAACCCTTAGCGACAAGTCGAGCTTTATTGATGGTGACATGACCATCCGCGTCCGTCTTCTTCTTAAAGATCCATTTGTTTTCTATCGCTCGCCGATCATCGGGCAAGTCAGTCAAAGTCCATACTTTGTTTTCATACATGGATTCTATCTCGGATTGCATGGCTTCTAGCCATTTGTTGGAATCTGGGCCCGCCATTGCTCCTTCATAGTTCGAAGGTTCACTGTTGTCTAACAACATGATTTCCAGGACAGGGTTGGCATACCACTCTGGTGTGGAACGTGTCCTTGTTGACCTACGAAGTTCAGTAGCAACTTGATCAGAAGTACCTTGATCATCATCATTAATTTCCTCTCCAGTCGGTGTAGGCACCACAGGAACGTTTTCCTGAGCTGCACTACTTTCCGGTTCAAGAGGTAGTACTTCATCGAGTTCTACTTTCCTCCCACTTACTCCTTTCGAGAGAAACTCTTTTTCCAGAAAGGATCCGTTCTTGGCAACAAAGATCTTGCCCTCGGATCTTAAGTAGAAGGTATACCCAATGGTTTCCTTAGGGTATCCTATGAAGATGCATTTTTCCGACTTGGGTTTGAGCTTTTCAGGTTGAAGTTTCTTGACATAAGCATTGCATCCCCAAACTTTTAGAAACGACAGCTTAGGTTTCTTCCCAAACCATAATTCATACAGTGTCGTCTCAACGGATTTAGACGGTGCCCTATTTAAAGTGAATGTAGCTGTCTCTAGAGCGTATCCCCAAAATGATAGCGGTAAATCGGTAAGAGACATCATAGATCGCACCATATCCAATAGAGTGCGATTACGACGTTCGGACACACCGTTACGCTGAGGTGTTCCAGGCGGCATGAGTTGTGAAACGATTCCACATTTTCTTAAGTGTGTACCAAATTCATGACTTAAATATTCTCCTCCACGATCTGATCGTAAGAATTTTATCTTTCGGTCATGTTGATTCTCTACTTCATTTTGAAATTCCTTGAACTTTTCAAAGGTCTCAGACTTGTGTTTCATCAAGTAGACATACCCATATCTACTCAAGTCATCAGTGAGAGTGAGAACATAACGATATCCTCCGCGAGCCTCAACGCTCATTGGACCACACACATCAGTATGTATGATTTCCAATAAGTTGGTTGCTCGCTCCATTGTTCCGGAGAACGGGGTCTTGGTCATTTTGCCCACGAGGCATGGTTCGCACGTGTCAAATGATTCATAATCTAGAGACTCTAAAAGTCCATCAACATGGAGCTTCTTCATGCGCTTGACACCAATGTGACCAAGGCGGCAGTGCCACAAGTATGTGGGACTATCGTTATCAACTTTACATCTTTTGGTATTCACACTATGAATATGTGTAACATTACGTTCGAGATTCATTAAGAATAAACCATTGACCATCGGGGCATGACCATAAAACATATCTCTCATATAAATAGAACAACCATTATTCTCAGATTTAAATGAGTAGCCATCTCGTATCAAACGAGATCCAGATAAAATGTTCATGCTCAAACTTGGCACTAAATAACAATTATTGAGGTTTAAAACTAATCCTGTAGGTAAATGTAGAGGTAGCGTGCCGACGGCGATCACATCGAGCTTGGAACCATTCCCGACGCGCATCGTCACCTCGTCCTTCGCCAGTCTCCGCTTATTCCGCAGCTCCTGTTGTGAGTTACAAATGTGAGCAACGGCACCGGTATCAAATACCCAGGAGTTACTACGAGTACTGGTAAGCTACACATAAATTACATGCATATCAAATATACCTTTAGTGTTTCCAACCTTCTTGTCCGCTAAGTATTTGGGGCAGTTCCGCTTCCAGTGACCCTTCCCCTTGCAATAAAATCACTCAGTCTCAGGCTTGGGTCCATTCTTTGACTTCTTCCCGGCAACTGGCTTACCGGGCGCGGCAACATCTTTGCCGTCCTTCTTGAAGTTCTTCTTACCCTTGCCCTTCTTGAACTTAGTGGTCTTATTGACCATCAACACTTGATGTTCTTTCTTGATTTCAACCTCTGCTGACTTCAGCATTGAAAATACCTCAGGAATGGTCTTCACCATCCCCTGCATATTGTAGTTCAACATAAAGCTCTTGTAGCTTGGTGGGAGCGACTGAAGGATTCTGTCAATGACCGCCTCGTCCGGGAGGTTGATCTCCAGCTGGGACAGGCGGTTGTGCAACCCAGACATTTTGAGTATGTGCTCACTGACAGAACTGTTTTCTTCCATCTTACAACTATAGAACTTGTCGGAGACTTCATATCTCTCGACCCGGCATGAGCTTGAAAAACCATTTTTAGCTCCTCGAACATCTCATATGCTCCGTGTTTCTCAAAACGCTTTTGGAGCCCCAGTTCTAAGCTGTAAAGCATGCCGCACTGAACGAGGGAGTAATCATTAGCACGTGATTGCCAAGTGTTCATAACGTCTTGGTTCTCTGGGATGGGTGCTTCACCTAGCGGTGCATCTAGGACATAATCTTTCTTGGCTGCTATGAGGATGATCCTCAGGTTCCGGACCCAGTCCGAATAGTTGCTGCCATCATCTTTCAGCTTAGTTTTCTCTAGGAACGCGTTGAAGTTCATGTTGACATGAGCGTTGGCCATTTGATCTACAAGACATATTTTGCAAAAGTTTTAGACTAAGTTCATGATAATTAAGTTCATCTAATCAAATTATTTAATGAACTCCCACTCAGATTAGACATTCCTCTAGTCATCTAAGTGTTACACGATCCGAGTCAACTAGGCCGTGTCCGATCATCACGTGAGACGGACTAGTCATCATCGGTGAACATCTCCATGTTGATCGTATCTTCCATACGACTCGTGTTTGACCTTTCGGTCTCTGTGTTCCGAGGCCATGTCTGTACATGCTAGGCTTGTCAAGTTAACCCTAAGTGTTCTGCATGTGTAAATCTGTCTTACACCCGTTGTATGTGAACGTAAGGATCTATCACACCCGATCATCACGTGGTGCTTCGAAACGACGAACTTTAGCAACGGTGCACAGTTAGGGGGAACACTTTCTTGAAATTATTATAAGGGATCATCTTATTTACTACCGCCGTTCTAAGTAAACAAGATGCATAAAACATAATAAACATCACATGCAATTATATAGTAGTGACATGATATGGCCAATATCATATAGCTCCTTCGATCTCCATCTTCGGGGCTCCATGATCATCTTCGTCACCGGCATGACACCATGATCTCCATCATCATGATCTCCATCATTGTGTCTTCATGAAGTTGTCACGCCAACGACTACTTCTACTTCTATGGCTAACACGTTTAGCAATAAAGTAAAGTAATTTACATGGCGTTCTTCAATGACACGCAGGTCATACAAAAATAAAGACAACTCCTATGGCTTCTGCCGGTTGTCATACTCATCGACATGCAAGTCGTGATTCCTATTACAAGAACATGATCTCATACATCACAATATATCATTCATCATTCATCACAACTTCTGGCCGTATCACATCACATGACAATTGCTGCGAAAACAAGTTAGACGTCCTCTAATTGTTGTTGCATCTTTTACGTGGCTGCAATTGGGTTCTAGCAAGAACATTTTCTTACCTACGAATAACCACAACGTGATTTTGTCAACTTCTATTTACCCTTCATAAGGACCCTTTTCATCGAATTCGCTCCAACTAAAGTAGGAGAGACAGACACCCGCTAGCCACCTTATGCAACTAGTGCATGTCAGTCGGTGGAACCTGTCTCACGTAAGCGTACGTGTAAGGTCGGTCCGGGCCGCTTCATCCCACAATACCGCTGAAGCAAGAAAAGACTAGTAGCGGCAAGAAAGTTGACAAGATCTACGCCCACAACAAAATTGTGTTCTACTCGTGCAATAGAGAACTACACATAGACCTAGCTCATGATGCCACTGTCGGGGAACGTTGCAGAAAATAAATTTTTTCCTACGGTTTCACCAAGATCCATCTATGAGTTCATCTAAGCAACGAGTGAAAGGGGAGATGCATCTACATACCACTTTGTAGATCGCGAGTGGAAGCGTTCAAAAGAACGGGGTTGAAGTAGTCATTCTCGTCGTGATCCTATCACCGGAGATCCTAGCGCCGAACAGACGGCACCTCCACATTCAACACACGTACGGTCAGCGTGACGTCTCCTCCGTCTTGATCCAGCAAGGGGGAAGGAGAGGTTGATGATGATCCAGCAGCACGACAGTGTGGTGGTGGATGCAGCAGAACTCCGGCAGGGCTTCGCCAAGCTGCTGCGGGAGGAGGACGAGGTGTAGCAGGGGGAGGGAGGGGCCAAGACTTGGGTGCGGCTGTCCTCCCCCTGCCCTCCTTTATATAGTCCCCCAAGGGGAGGCACCGGCCCTGGGAGATGCAATCTCCCAAGGGGGCGGCGGCCAGGGGGGTGGAGTGCCCCCAAGGCAAGTGGTGCGCCCCCCACCTAGGGTTTCCAACCCTAGGCGTAGGGGGGGCCAAGGGGGGCGCACCAGCCCACTAGGGGCTGGTTCCCCTCCCACTTCAGCCCACGGGGCCCTCCAGGATAGGTGGCCCCACCTGGTGGACCCCCGGGACCTTTCCGGTGGTCCCGGTACAATACCGGGTGCCCCCGAAACTTTCCTGATAGCCAAAACAACACTTCCTATATAGTTTTATTTACCTACGAACCATTCCGGAACTCCTCGTGACGTCCGGGATCTCATTCGGGACTCCGAACAACATTCCGTTTGCTGCATACTCATATTCATACAACCCTAGCGTCACCGAACCTTAAGTGTGTAGACCCTACGGGTTCGGAAGACATGCAGACATGACCGAGACAGCTCTCCGGCCAATAACCAACAGCGGGATCTGGATACCCATGTTGGCTCCCACATACTCCTCGATGATCTCATCGGATGAACCACGACGTCGAGGGTTCAAGCAACCCCGTATACTATTCCCTTTGTCAGACGGTATGTTACTTGCCCGAGACTCGATCGTCGGTATCCCAATACCTCGTTCAGTCTCGTTACCGGCAAGTCACTTTACTTGTACCGTAATGCATGATCATGTGACCAGACACTTGGTCACTTTGAGCTCATTATGATGATGCACTACTGAGTGGGCCCAGTGATACCTCTCCATAACACGGAGTGACAAATCCCAGTCTCGATCCGTGTCAACCCAACAGACACTTTCGGAGATACCTGTAGTGCACCTTTATAGTCACCCAGTTACGTTGTGACGTTTGGTACACCCAAAGCACTCCTACGGTATCCGGGAGTTACATGATCTCATGGTCTAAGGAAGAGATACTTGACATTGGAAAAGCTCTAGCAAAACGAACTACACGATCTTGTGCTATGCTTAGGAATGGGTCTTGTCCATCACATCATTCTCCTAATGATGTGATCCCGTTGTCAACGACATCTAATGTCCATAGTCAGGAAACCATGACTATCTGTTGACCAACGAGCTAGTCAACTAGAGGCTTACTAGGGACGTATTGTGGTCTATGTATTCACACGTGTATTACGATTTCCGGATAATACAATTATAGCATGAATAAAAGACAATTATCATGAACAAGGAAATGTAATAATAATCCTTTTATTATTGCCTCTAGGGCATATTTCCAACAATACAATGTTCTCCCCCTCTCTTGTGGAGATCTATTCGATGTAATCTCTTTTTGCGGTGTGTTTGTCGAGATCCAATGAATTGTGGGTTTATGATCAAGTTTATCTATGAATAATAATTGAATCTTCTCTGAATTCTTTTATGTATGATTGAGTTATCTTTGCAAGTCTCTTCGAATTATCGGTTTGGTTTGGCCTACTAGATTGATCTTTCTTGCCATGGGGGAAGTGCTTAGCTTTGTGTTCAATCTTGCGGTGTTCTTACCCAGTGACAGAAAGGGTTGCAATACACGTATTGTATTGTTGCCATCGAGGATAAAAAGATGGGGATTATATCATATTGCTTGAGTTTATCCCTCTACATCATGTCATCTTTCTTAATGTGTTACTCTGTTCTTATGAACTTAATACTCTAGATGCATGCTGGATAGCGGTCGATGTATGGAGTAATAGTAGTAGATGCAGGGAGGAGTCGGTCTACTTGTCATGGACGTGATGCCTATATGCATGATCATGCCTAGATAACATGATAATTATTCGCTTTTCTATCAATTGCTCGACAGTAATTTGTTCACCCACCGTAATACTTATGCTATCTTGAGAGAAGCCTCTAGTGAAATCTATGGCCCCTGGGTCTATTCTTTATCATATAAGCTTTCAATCTACTTTTATTTGCATCTTTACTTTCTACATCTATATCACAAAATACCAAAAATATATTTATCTTATCATATTATCTCTATCAGATCTCACTTTCGCAAGTGGCCGTGAAGGGATTGACAACCCCTTTATCGCGTTGGTTACGAGTTCTTTGTTTGTTTGTGTAGGTTCGTGGGACTTGTGAGGAGCCTCCTACTGGATTGATACCTTGGTTCTCAAAAACTGAGGGAAATACGTATGCTACTGTGCTGCATCACCCTTTCCTCTTCAAGGAAAACCAAAGCAAGCTCAAGACGTAGCACACGGCCTCGGGCCCAACAACTTGTTTACAAGCGGCAGGCTGCGACTCGCCTGATGAGCGCGGGGACAGATCCTGTCGAAGCGGGGCCCAGGCAATCACGAGGAGATGATGACGCTGCTCGGCCTAGATTTTCTGTGGCTGATTCGCCGCGTGCATCATAGCTGGCGACCACAGAAGATCCAGACCCGGCTGCTGCTACCGACAACACCGGTCTAGAGCTGCATTCGGATCCTCCTCGGGATCGGCAGAGGATCAGCCTGATCCAGGTGCGGGATCCTCTGCGCCGAGGGTTTCTGTAGTGCCTCCTGCTACTACTCCACGTCGCACACGGCTACAACAAGGTTTAATTAAACCCGTTGATTATAAACATATTACAAAATATGGGATGATTTGTTTAACAGGTGAACCAGGAGAACCTAACACTCTTGAAGAGGCTCTTGGTGATGCACTTTGGAGAAAGGCAATGCATGATGAAATTGTGGCACTAAGGAAAAATAAAACATGGCACTTGGTTCCTCCAAGACAAGGTAAAAATCCTATTGACTGTAAGTGGGTCTTTAGGATAAAAAGAAAAGCTGATGGAACTATTGACCGTTACAAAGCTAGACTCATTGTAAAGGGTTTTAAACAAAGGTATGGTATTGACTATGAGGACACGTTTAGTCCAGTTGTTAAAGCAGCTACCATACGCCTTGTCCTATCCATTGTTGTGTCTAGGGGATGGAGTCTACGACAACTGGATGTTCAAAACGCGTTCCTCCATGATGTTCTGGAAGAAGAGGTTTACATGAAACAACCTCCTGGGTTTGTAAATGCACAGGCACCACTTCATGTGTGCAAAATTGACAAGGCTTTGTATGGACTGAAACAGGCTCCAAGAGCGTGGTATTCTCGCCTTAGTAAAAAGATGCAAGCACTTGGTTTTATTCCTTCAAAGTCTGACACTTCGTTATTCATTTATAACAAGTCAAGAATATCCATATTTGTTCTCATTTATGTTGATGATATAATTGTGACAAGCTCATCTGATGAAGCAATAACAGCGCCGTTGAAGGATTTAAGTGCAGAATTTGCTCTCAAAGATCTAGGAGATCTACACTACTTTCTTGGTATTGAGGTTAAGCAGCACAAGGATGGTCTTCATCTCTCTCAAGAAAAGTATGCAACAGACTTAGTAAAAAAGGATGGTCTGCAAAGTTGTAAGCCTGCACCCACTCCTTTATCTAGCACAGAAAAATTATCACTTGCTGAAGGAGAACTTCTGGACTCAGAGGATAGTACAAAGTACAGAAGCCTAGTAGGTGCTCTTCAGTACTTGACATCGACACGACCAGATATCTGATTTGCGGTTAACAAAGTATGTCAATTCCTTCATGCACCTACCACAGTTCACTTGACTGCTGCAAAACGCATAGTGAGATATGTGAAAAATACATTGAGCATTGGTCTGAATTTTAGCAAGTCATCCTTCACACTTATCAGTGCCTTCTCTGACTCAAACTGGGCAGGGTGCTTAGATGACAGACGCTCAACTGGTGGTTTTGCAGTGTTCTTTGGACCTAATTTGATATCTTGGAGTGCAAGGAAGCAAGCCACAGTTTCTAGATCTAGCACAGAAGCAGAATATAAAGCTCTGGCCAATGCAACCGCAGAGATCATATGGGTACAGTCAATTTTGAAGGAACTAGGCATGAAAAACACTAAAGCTCCATGTCTATGGTGTGATAATCTAGGTGCTACCTATTTATCAGCAAATCCAGTTTTTCATGCTAGAACTAAACATATTGAGATAGATTTTCACTTTGTCCGTGAGAGAGTTGCAAACAAACTCTTAGACATTCGGTTCATTCATTCCCAAGACCAAGTTGCGGATGGTTTCACCAAAGCTCTTCCCACAAAAAGTTTTGAAGTCTTCAAGTATAATCTCAACTTGATGAAGTTGTGATTAAGGGAGGGTGTTAAACACAATATGCGTGATATGATGGTGTGTACAGCAAGGAGGATCACCACCGAAGGAGGAGTAGTTATACATGATATTCATGTACTCTTTATCTTGTTTTATCTCTTGTATTCTTCTCTCCCAAGATGTAATCTCTCCAACAACCTGTACGCTTATTAGGGCTCGCAACCCCTCTATTTAACATGCAACACGTCAGCCTGGATCGGCAAGACGTTTCCGCAATCGCACAGTAGGAACACTGCTGACTTGTGCCAATGGTCAATGTGCCAATTTCTTTACTCCGTTTAAAAAAAGGGTCAAATCTTGTGCTGACTTGTAGGAACACTGCTGCAAGTGACTTGTGCCAATGTGTTTGTCAAAGCAGACTTGCATAACAGGTAGCGTATATGTGTGTGTGCCTAAGCTAGTATATCTTACTTTGGAAATGAAAGCTTGGTCAGCTGGAAGGAAGGTTATACTACTCAGCTGTTGGACTGAACAGATAAGAGTTCCTTATATACATTGGGGTTTCTGTTAATTTTGCTATGCTAGTCTAATTGATGATACCCTGAACCATGCTGCCCATCCATGAGATCAGAAGACTCGGATGGTGAAGATGTTCCTCCACCCAAGAGGAATATCTTTCTAAGAAATAAGAATGATGGCCGGTAAAGTCATGGCTAGGAACAGGAAAGGGCTTTCAGGCCATGCATAAAAGAGTTGCCGACACTAAAGAAGCCGGACGAGCCAGGTTTCTCGGTCGAACCCTACGAGTAAGGTATAATGTTCTATCCAGAACGGCCACTGATTCTCTAGCTCTGCTACCAAGTTAGGCCTTGATTGGATTGTCGTTTCCAGCGCTTTTACCCTTGTAAAATATACAGCGCTTTTACCTCTGTGAAATATACAGACCACAATCCCTAGTTTTGATTCTCAGGTGGAATTTGCACACGGACGGTAAGATACACTTGTAAAACAAATACAGGTGTATAAAAATACACCGATTCCAAGCAGAACTTTAGTCTTCTTTGCTGCATTGAGGAGACTGTTTTTTTGACGGTGCATTGAGGAGACTGTAACCCGGTAGGAATTCGGATTCGCAGAACTGGTCGTTGATGCGAGAATGCCAATTAACACTGAATCCCAAATGCATGGTGGGATACCTTACCAAGAGATGCTTATAACAGTTTAAAGTACACATATATAATATAGTCATCGGTACGTTGTACATTTGTAAAATTCTTGGTGCCTCAGCACAGGGTGCCGCTACACTGACTGTCTGAGCTTCAAAGAAATCCTGACATTGATGCCATAGTCTGTACCATTTTGGAGCCTATAAACTGACTGTCTGTCTGTACAAGGTTTGCTATTTTGTTGAAAGTATAGACTGTAAAGGCCACTTGAACATCAACTTCAGGTAATGCTGCATATGCGTCTCATCACACTGTCTATTTCTAAAATGCCACACTAGATTGAGTGACCTGTCAGCAATTTGAAACCATATAAGCTGACTCTGCAAGGCCAGGATAAAGTAACTGAAACTGAACGTGAATTCAGCACAAAGAACCACTAAAGTAGGAAGGACAAAACTTAATTTAGAGAATTGGTAGGGGCCGCGCGAACGCGTACCCCCTCTACCACAAATTACGACGTCCACTCTCCCACTTGGGGAGATGGTAGGCCAGCGCATCCACCAAGTGCAATGTGGACCACTAGCCTAGGCCACGACTCTTCTTGATCAGCCGTCGACCCCGTCCAGGTAAGTATGTTGCAAGGGTGCACCGAGGGATCATTATATAGCAGGCTCTCCCTCCCTTGCCTCCTCTCGCTGGCCGAGGTGGTACTAAACAAACTAACCAAGACTCTAAGAGCGCAGCGCCATGGTGCACCTGGTGCAAGGTCGTGGGCCTGATTCTGATGGGATTTTCGGCGCTCAGGCCCAGTTCATTAGAAAAACGACCTCTCTTCGAAATCTTAGACGTGGGCTGTCCGCCGCGCCCACACCCAAGCCCACATGAATCATCTTCGTGGACGTCCACGGGTAAAAAGGTGCTGAAGACATGGCCGCGCGGGGGAGCACCACCGAAGGGTGTTGGGGCCGGAAGACGGGGACCAGGTGTGGCACAACCGCACAAGGAGCAATTGCACCCAGAGGTTGGCAATATCGACGAGGTGCGTGAGAGCCCTGAGGACCAAAGAAGGGAAGAACAAGGTACTGTAAGAGTATGTGTTTTCTTGCTGACATATACGTTGGGGTTCTCTGCTAATTTGTGCTAGTCTATAATTGATGATACCCTACTGAACCCTGAACCTGAAGCTTCAGTTACAAGCAGGACCTCACGCCCTGAGGAGTTTTATTCTGAGAAGCACCAATTTTCCTTATTCTGAATTTTGCAGGTTATCTGTTGTCCTAGAGATTGTAGTAGGTGACCACACATTGAATAAACTAGCATCTGATGCTTTTTAATAATTCGTGCACTCTTGGATCATGGATGTTAGCAACTGACAGACTCATCACTCATGCACGTATACAGTTGGTGTTCTAAAATTTTGTTTGCTCTAAAGGCAGAAAGGATATCCATGTGAACTCTGAAGACAGGAACGGGTACTCTGAAACCTACGTTCATCGTTGTATGACGCTAAGTCTTTAAATCTTACAGGACCAAGTATAACGATAATATGTGGACATCCCGCTAAACCCACTTGTCCCGCATAAATCATATGTGGCCACAATATCAAGTATAACATTCTTGTCGCTTATACTTCTTGCCCAGTATCTTCCAAGACTATATCCCATATTCTTTCTAACTTGTGAAATTGTCAAAGCTACGGGAGGTGTTGCAAAGACTGCCTGTGAAGGGGCTGTATATATATACAACCTGCTACTTTACTTGTTAGCTACCTTTTTATATGCAACCAAAGTCATGTATGGTATCTGGATGCTTTTATATGCAACCTTTCAACATTTCATATGTCAAAATTCACCAAATTTTTTTTTTCGAGATTGACGGGGGGGCCAAAAACCCCACCGCTTGTTATATTCCCACTCGAAAGTGACTTGGCAGTCAGTACAGATACAAGTAAGTGCACAAAGGCACAAAATGAAATAACAGGGGATGGCTTCAAGAGGAAGCCCAAAACTAGAAGAAAGAAAAACAAAATGGAGGGGAAGGCTGGCAACAGAACCAAACCGAAACCCCTGGAGGCCGACATCTCAGGTAGCAAGCTCCGCTGAGCAGCTTGTTCCACCACTGACAATGAACCAGAACAAGGCCTAGGGAGAAAAAGACGGGCACCATAACAGCAACTCGCAATGGAACATCACTGGCACGAACGAAGGGCGTCGGATAGCCGAGTTCGTGCGGCGACACCGGTGTGCGCCGGCGAAGCCAAGAGACAACAAACCACCGAGACCGAAGGGCACGGCACCGGTGTACCGCCGCCGAGGTCGAAGAGCAGCGTGCCGCCGAGGCCACCCCAGGATGTCCACGCAAACGTCGTCCGGGCCACCATGAAGCACATCCCTGATAGAAAGGAGACACCGAAGTAGAAGCATATCGAGAAGCATCACTGGCGCGAACGAAGAGCGTCGAATAGCCGAGTTCGAGTGGCGGCACCGGTGTGCCGCCAGCGAAGCCGAGAAGGCAACACGCCACCGAGACCGAAGGGCGCAGTACCGGTGTACTGCCGCCGAGGTCGAAGGGCAGCGCGTCGTCGAGGCCACCCCAGGATGTCCAAGCAAGCTCCACTCGAGTCGCCAAGGACAATGGCCAGCCAGGGATCGAAGCCGAGGTGGAGAGGAAGCAGCAAGAGGCGAGTCCACCCGAAGCAGAAGAAATCCAAGAAGATGCCCCCAAGGAGGAAACGGCGTAGAGACGTCGACACCATCCGACACGGGGAACCCCGGGTCCGAGATTTCTCTCGGGATCTGAGTG
Organism: Triticum aestivum; assembly: GCF_018294505.1. Lineage (NCBI taxonomy): Eukaryota > Viridiplantae > Streptophyta > Magnoliopsida > Poales > Poaceae > Triticum > Triticum aestivum. The sequence goes on along the minus strand of NC_057810.1, from coordinate 665,500,384 downwards.
CTTGGGGGGGAGGGAAACAATGCCAAACTCGATGCCTTCAAGAAGGAAAAATGGCGGCTGCAGCCGCGGCTGCAGCCGTCATCGTCGATGAAGTTTTCACCCGGCAGTGCCTCCTCCACCTCGCAACCGGAGCAAGTCGGCCAACCACCGCCGTAGCCCAACAATCTAGGCAGCCATGAGCTGCGAAGCGAGCTACGGAGGGCCAAAGAAGCAGCAACACGCCGGGGCGCCGCACCCAACAAGGAGAGGTTGAGGTGCACCGCGGCCAGCGCGAGGCCGCAACGAGAGAGCACGGGGAGCCGGCGGCGACGCGGGGGTGGCCGGGAGGAGGGGCGGCGGTCGGTGGCGGCTGGGGTTCCCCTCGAGTCGCCCGGTGTGGGCGACGCGAGGGTCGGGCTCCTCTCTGCAAGAGGAAAGTCCTTTTCCTCCACCGCACGGTTTATGGTCAGCAGCAACGCCGACCCCGTCGCCAGCCAAGCCGCCTCCTGACCCCCAGCCGCCAGATCCGGCCGGCTCGCCAGATCCGACCGCGTCCAAGCCAGGGGCCGTCCTCCAGGGGGAGCCCGCGTCCTCCCGCAGCATCTCACGGCAGCGACTCGCGCGGCCGCGCCGCCACGCTGCCACTAGCGCTCGCAAGCCGCACGGGCCGCGCCGCCCCTGCGCCCACAAGCCGCGCGGGCTATGCCCAGCAACTCCACCGCGCAGCCGCGCGCACACGAGCAGCCCGATGGGCGCCCGACCAGCCGCCTCCATCTCCCCGTCGCGGATGCGCACCGACCAGATCTGGGCCGCGCAGAGCTCCCCGACGCGACACGCCGCCGTCCTCCTCGTCGTGCTGCACCGGCAAGGGCTAGCGCCCCGCCGCCGCCTTCCTTGGGGCCGGCCCGGACTTTGCTGGTGGGCGCCCTCTGGCGGCGGCGCTGCTGGAGGGAGGAAGGGGGGAGAAGGTGGCGGCGCTAGGTTTTCTCCCCCCGTGTCGCCAGAGCGAGGCGATGCGGGGGTCTTCGGGTTCCCAGGGTTCCGTCTTATCCAAAAATTCACCAAATTTCAAGTCAAATGTGTTGCTCAAGTTTTCATCCTTCTTTCTAATATAAGGGATCTAATAATGTAGCGATTTTTTTAGAAGCCTGCTGGAAAATGAGTTGCAAGAATGAAACTGGGTGTAATATTGGGTACCTCGACTGTGATATTACGCCAAATCAGACATCGGCTAGTACAACTTATGTCTTCAACAGCTGCAATGCTAGTACTATTTCAATAATAAAGGTCCAATGTTTAATTTAGAGAATTGGCAGGGGCCAAACAAACACATAAATCCCTACAACTATAAAATATCAAATTTAATTTAAAGAATTGGCAGGGGCCGCGCGGACGCGTACCCCCTCTACCACAAAGGAAAGCCAGCGCATCCACCAATTGCAATGTGGACCACTAGCCTAGGCCACGACTCTTCTTGATCAGTCGTCGACCCCGTTCAGGTAAGTACTACCTCCGTTCGGGTTTATTGGTCCCCATTGTATTTCGTGCCAAATTTTGACTATAGATTAAACTAACAAAATGTTCAAGCATGTCACCAAACATTATTTTTTGAAAACTATGTTCAAATATGAATCCAATGAGATAATTTTTCTTGACATGCATTAACATTTTGTTAGTTAAATCTTTAGTTAAAATTTGGCACAAACTACAAAGGGGACTTATAAACCAGGACGGATGTACACTAGTAGAAAAACACCTAATAGTCCCGGTTCGTAAAGGCCTTTAGTCCCGGTTCATGAACCGGGACTAATGAGTCGTTACTAATACCTCCACCCATTAGTCCCGGTTCGAACACGAACCGGGACCAATGTGCCTCCACGTGGCCCTGTGCGCCGAGCCCAGTCAGGGGGCCTTTGGTCCCGGTTGGTGGCACCAACCGGGACCAAAAGTCCATGTTTTTTTAGAAAAGTGGCTGCTTTAGAGGTTTTGGGGGTTATTTTTGGGTTGTTATTAGCTAGCTAATAGAGAGAAGTGTCCTCTCTTATATCTTCGTCCTTGGTTTACCAACGCTGCTGCTATATATGTTCATTTCACCCGCTGATATAATAACTCATGCATGCTCGCATCATACATCATCATATATAATAACAAGTCCTACTAATCATGCATTATCATACAACTTCTACTCATTATTAATAATAACTCATATGATCATCATCCTCATAGTCATCAAACCCAACCCTACATAATTGTTCTTAGCACATGATCATCAGTATCAGGTAGGACATGACCTAAACACCCTTAAGGTAAAATAACATAAAACAATATAGACCCTGACTCTCCATTATAAAGAATGGCGATCATCCTGTCTCCAATTCTTGCCCTCCGCTGATTGTTGCTTCCAAGAAGCTCCTTACGACTGTCCATACATTTTTTCCATTCTTTGATTGTCATGTCTCCACTTCTTTTAGAAACCCGGTATGGACAGTTCAGATTCGTAGGAAGACCTGGTTGTATGTTCAAAACATGAAGACTACCGTGTGTATACATCAGATGAGGCACACAATCATTCGGGATTATCTGTTGAAAAACATAGTAATAACTTCGTAGTTAGCAATGATGTACTAGTTTTAGAAGTGTGCAAAAAGATGCACGGATGTCGTAATAGTAAAAAATCTTACCAGGGTATCTCCATGGTAGTTACCGTAGTTCAACACGTGCACTAGTGGCACGTATTGACCATAATGTTGAGGAGTTTGATTGTAGATATTGTAATTCTCAAGATCAGTACAAAATGCGACCAGATGATTTTTCTCCTGATAAGTTAATTCGGAGCCTTTGGTGTAGTAGGTTCTGTCTACCATCTTTCGCACATTCTTGGAAGAGTGAAAATAAGCTGTCAATGGAAATAAGTTGTCAATTATTTTGAAATAAACAATATAAATTACTTAATAACTATGTTAAGCTCACATGGGGGAAGAATTGGAGGTGTATCCACAAGGATGAAAATCGAAGGTCTCTCTTGCGCGATTGTAGGATCACCAAGATCCATGGTGACAAGCATACCCTCATCAAAACCATACATCTTGCAAAGTGCTTCTCAGTTTTTGCAACCACAATGGGTTACACTCTGAGCATTGTACAATTTTACTTGAAAATCCACACCATGATGGATACTTAGAATAATTTTTTTGGTTTCCATACTTTCATGGTCTTTAAAACCCATCCTCTCCAAGACATAGCATCTTGCAAATCATGGGATAAGCTAGTCGAATTGGAAAAGATGAAAAATACATGTTAAAATAGTTGAAGTCGTGCTTAATTACGAAAAAAACTATTCTCGTCGTTGCGTACAGTATGAACATCGAAGGTCTCCTCGAGCTTAATGCTGAAGCGCCGATCTTCGTCCAGCTCAATGAACCTGTCACACATACCTCAGTCGTCGTGGTACCAGTCGCTTTCCCCCCGGTGTTTTTCATCGTCCGAGTACGATATTTCCGGCCTAAGTTCATAATTCAAATATTAAATATATGTACTAAAAAACCTAAATTAGATCATTATTATTAATCACGGGTTGACTATTGGTGATGGTATGTAGCTCCTCCTTTCATTCCCGAGTACATTATTACAACAAATTGTCTAGCACACGGGAATGAAGGAGAAGCTACCCCCACGACGGCGTGGATGATGGAGGGGGCTCCTAGATTTCTGCATGGAGTGCTCTTCAATTTTAGCATTCAAAGTAGGAGTACTTTTCCAATATGAGCATTCAATAAGCAAAACCAAATCGTAAAATAAAGTAGCATTCAAATTAGCATGCATTCAATTATAACCAAAAGTACATCATCTCTTGTGTTCGTACATCGTCGAATACTCTTCGAATACTATCATACATATAACATTGCTAATTAATACAGCTAGAACCGTAGCGCCCGACGGGTATCGTCGCGGGCGGTGGACACCCAAAGATAAGGAACGATCACATGATCATAGCTCTAGTGAGATCCCTGAAGAACCTGCCAGGTATTGTCGAACCTGCCCTCCAGCGCAACCATGTAGCGACGGACGTGCTCGTCCTCCTCGCTGACACGGTGACATACCACCTCCGCGGCGTCTGGAAGCCTCGGCACTGTCACTGGCCCACGCGGCCGCCACCAAAAAAGGATCGGGTCAACAACGGGCTGCCTCCTCACCAACCTACGTCCCCCAGAAGGTAGCACCTCCTAAAACCAGCCCGGCGGAGCCCAGTTCTGAACATGGCCCTGATCAAGCAGGCCTCCACCGCCAAGTCGACGACGACGAGGATGCGGGATAGGCATCGCCGATGTCGATGCGGGAACTACGTACTTCTATATATAGTTAAATAAAGTAGTTTTATTAATTAAATCAACTATCTAGTTCAACCACTAAGCACTTACTATAAATAAATAAAGTAGCACTTACTATAAATAAATAAAGTAGCACTTACTATAAATAAATAAAGTAGCACTTACTACAAACTACTTCTATATATAGTTAAATAAAGTAGTTTTATTAATTAAATCAACTATCTAGTTCAACTATACTAAGCACTTACTATAAATAAATAAAGTAGTACTTACTAAAAACAAAGTAGCACTTACTATATAGTACTTACTAAAAATAAACTAGTATTTTTCTAATTAACTAATATTTTTCTAACTAATTATATTACCAAAAAAATCTAAATAAAATAGTAATTATATTTTTCAAACTAGCTAGTTCAATTATAGTACTTACTAACACAATCTAAATATGAACAAATTAATTACATAAAAAATCTATTAACAGAAAAAAAATCTAACACAATATGAACAAATTAATTACACCAAAAAAATCTATTAACAGAAAAAAATCTAACACAATATGAACAAATTAATTACACAATCTAAATTAACATACTATGAACTACATATCTAAATTAGTACACATCTAATCTAACAAAAAAAATCTATAAACTACAAAAAAATCTAACAAAAATCATAAAAAGTTGCTCACGACGAGGTCGATGACGGCGAGGTGCGGCAGGGCGGGGCGGGGCGGTGATGGCGTCGGGCCGGCGACGTCGGGGCGGCAGGGCGTGGCGGGGCGATGACGACGTCGGGGCGGGGCGGGGCGGCGACGGTGTCGGGTCGGGGCGGGGCGGCGACGGCGAGGTGGCGGCAGGCGATGGCGCGCGGCGTCGGGAGATCGAGGAGGAGGAAAGATCGAAGTGGGGATGTGGTTCTGAAAATTTCCTTATATAGCAAAAGTCTTTGGTCTCGGTTGGTGGCTCCAACCGGGACTAATGCGCCCTTTAGTCCCGGTTGGTAGCACCAACCGGGACCAAAGGCCTCTTTTCAGCAGCCCAAAGGGCGGGAAGCAGAGGGCTTTGGTCCCGGTTGGTGCCACCAACCGGGACTAAAGGGTGGGCATTTGTCCCGGTTGGTGCCTCCAACCGGGACCAATGGTCGTGTGCTGGCACGGTGCGGCACGAAAGTTTAGTCCCACCTTGCTAGCTGAGAGGGGCGCGCAGTGGTTTATAAGCCCCACTGCCGCACCCCTCTCGAGCTCCTCTCCACTGCAGGCTTACGAGCTTACTTACTACTGCTTTGCCTGATGGGCCTACTGGGCCACCTGCGGGCCTGAATCCTGGCCCATGGTGGGTTTCTAGTCGTATTCAGGCCGTGGGGGCCTAGTAGGAGGCACTTTTTTTTCTTTACTTATTGTTGCTATTTTTATTTTTTCCCAGATTTTTTGTTTTGCTTTCTGCATTATTTATTTTCTTTTGTTTTTTTGCTTTATTTTTTAATTCTTTTTGCTTTTAGTTTTAGAAAAATTATAAACTTTCTGTTAGTGCCATTAGTTCTCAAATTTGAAAACACTTTTTTTGTTTTTTTGTTTTTTTGTTTTGTTTCGTGCTTTATTTATTTTATTTTGTTTCTACTTACAACAAAATACTCATTGTTGCTATTTTTATTTTTCCCCAAATTTTTTGTTTTGTTTTCTGCATTATTTATTTTCTTTTGTTTTTTTGCTTTTTTTAATTCTTTTTGCTTTTAGTTTTAGAAAAAATATAAACTTTCTGTTAGTGCCATTAGTTTTCAAATTTGAATACACTTTTTTGTTTTCTTTTTGCTTTATTTTTTTATTGTTTTTCTACTTACAACAAAATACTTATTGTTGCTATTTTATTTTTTTCCAGTTTTTTTGTTTTGTTTTCTGCATTATTTATTTTCTTTTGTTTTTTGCTTTATTTTTTAATTAGTTTTGCTTTTAGTTTTAGAAAAATTATAAACTTTCTGTTAGTGCCATTAGTTTTCAAATTTGAGTACACTTTTTTTGTTTTCTTTTTGCTTTATTTATTTTATTTTGTTTCTACTTACAACAAAATACTTATTGTTGCTATTCTATTTATTTTTCCAGTTTTTTTGTTTTGCTTTCTGCATTATTTATTTTCTTTTGTTTTCTGCATTAAAGCATTTCAAATGAACTCTGAAAAAGTTGAAAGTTGAAAGTTGGCATGGTATCACGAGGGCCGAACCATAAGACATTAAAGCATTATGTGAAGTGGTTTTGACCCATCTAATTAGTTATTTATTTTCTGCAGCTGTATTTTAGTTGATTCTTTCTACAGCTATTTTTTTAGTCCCACCTCGCTAAGCGAAAGGCACTCGCAGCTGTTTATAAGCCCTGAGTGCACAGACGATGAAGAAGAGGCTCAATGCTCACCTGCACGTTGGTTCGCTTCAAGCCTTGAGGAATAGGGTAGACTGCACGGAGCTATGTGCAGTGCAGTTTACACTATTCCAAAAGGCTTGAAGCGAATTAACTAGCATTGCGCCTCTTTTTTATTTTCAATGACTTATTACCACACAGAAATAAATAGAAAAAATAAATATAGCAGAAAAGAAAAAAAACTATATAAAAAACTACTCAGAAATAAATAGAAGAAAAAATAGTTGTGATTAACTTTACTAAAATCTTTTTTATTTTTAATGACTTATTACAACTCAGAAATAAATAGAAAAAAAATAAATATAGCAGAAAAGAAAAAACTATATAAAAAACTACTCAGAAATAAATAGAAGAAAAAATAGTTGTGATTAACTTTACTAAAAAATGAGCATAGATGTGCTTATAGAGAAAATTAAACCTAAATTCATAATAAATTTCTACTAACTTCAGAGAAATTCAGTATGAATTTAGGTCAAATTTCCTGTATAAGGGCATCTATTTTCATTTTGAGAGGAGCTCAACAAGGCAGAGAGGGAGGGGCTTATAAACCGGTGTGAGCCCCCTTCGGTTGGCGAGGTGGGACTAAACTCTGGCCGCAACGAGGACCAACACTTTAGTCCCGGTTGGTGGTATGAACCGGGCCTAATGGGCGTCCTTTGGTCTCGGTTCATGCCTCCAACCGGGACCAATGGTGGTGGGCCAGGAGCAAGGCACATTGGTCCCGGTTCGTCCCACCAACCGGGACCAAAAGGTCCAGACGAACCGGGACCAATGGCCCACGTGGCCCGGCCGGCCCCCGGGGCTCACGAACCGGGACCAATGGCCCACGTGGCCCGGCCGGCCCCTGGGGCTCACGAACCGGGTTCAATGCCCCCATTGGTCCCGATTCTAGATTGAACCGGGACTAATGGGCTCACCCGACCTGGACCAATGCCCCCTTTTCTACTAGTGGTAGTATGTTGCAAGGGTGCACCGAGGGATCATTATATAGCATCCTCCCCCACCCCTGCCTCCTCCCGTTGGCGAGGTGGTACTAAACAAACAAGAGTATAAAGGTTTGTTTTTATTTTTTGAGGTGCAGCCGGTGCAAGTTCATGGGCCTGATTCTGGTGAACCTTTGGTGCTCAGGCCCAGTTCATTAGAAAACGATCTTTGGGACAATAGAAGGTTGATTTCAAATGGATTGTCTGGGCTGGTTAGATTTTTTTTGAGTCTAAACACACTTTACTAATCAAATAAGTTCATAGGGATACAATGAATGTCTGGAGGGTTTATTAGCCACAAGTGGCGCCCTAGATCCAGATCGAAAGCATGTTTAGCGAGACTGTGTGCCTCGATATTGGTTGTTCTGAAGGAAATATGCCCTAGAGGCAATAATAAAGTTATTATTTATTTCCTCATATCATGATAAATGTTTATTATTCATGCTAGAATTGTATTAACCGGAAACATGATACATGTGTGAATACATAGACAAACATATAGTCACTAGTATGCCTCTACTAGACTAGCTCGTTAATCAAAGATGGTTATGTTTCCTAACCATAGACATGTGTTGTCATTTGATTAATGGGATCACATCATTAGGAGAATGATGTGATTGACATGACCCATTCCGTTAGCCTAGCACTTGATCGTTTAGTATATTGCTATTGCTTTCTTCATGACTTATACATGTTCCTGTAACTATGAGAATTATGCAACTCCCGTTTACCGGAGGAACACTTTGGGTACTACCAAACGTCACAACGTAACTGGGTGATTATAAAGGAGTAATACAGGTGTCTCCGAAGGTACATGTTGAGTTGGCGTATTTCGAGATTAGGTTTTGTCACTCCGATTGTCGGAGAGGTATCTCTGGGCCCTCTCGGTAATGCACATCACTATAAGCCTTGCAAGCAATGTGACCAAATGAGTTGGTTACGGGATGATGCATTACAGAACGAGTAAAGAGACTTGCCGGTAACGAGATTGAACTAGGTATTGGATACCGACGATCAAATCTCGGGCAAGTAACATACCGATGACAAAGGGAACAACGTATGTTGTTATGCGGTTTGACCGATAAAGATCTTCGTAGAATATGTAGGAACCAATATGAGCATCCAGGTTCCGCTATTGGTTATTGACCGAGAATAGTTCTAGGTCATGTCTACATAGTTCTCGAACCCGTAGGGTCCGCACGCTTAACGTTACGATGACAGTTTTATTATGAGTTTATAAGTTTTGATGTACCGAAGTTTGTTCGGTGTCCCAGATGTGATCACGGACGTAACGAGGAGTCTTGAAATGGTCAAGACATAAAGATTGATATATTGGAAGCCTATATTTGGACATCGGAATCGTTCCGGGTGAAATCGGCATTTTACCGAAGCACCGGGAGGTTACCGGAACCCCCCCCGGGGGGTTATTGGGCCTACATGGGCCTCGAGGGAGAAGAGGGAAGGAGGCAGGAGGGGGGCGCGCGCCCCTCTCCTTCCTAGTCCGAATAGGACAAGGGAAGGGGGGCGGCGCCCCCCCCCTTTCCTTCCCCTCTTCCTCCTCTTTCCCCCCTTCTCCTATTCCAACTAGGAAAGAAGGGAGTCCTACTCCCGGTGGGAGTAGGACTCCCCCCTTGGCGCGCCCTCCTTGGCCAGCCGCCTCCTCCCCCCTGGCTCCTTTATATACGGGGGCGGGGGGGCACCCATAGACACACAAGTTGATCTACGGATCGTTCCTTAGCCGTGTGCGGTGCCCCCCTCCACCATATTCCACCTCGGTCATATCGTCGCGAAGCTTAGGCGAAGCCCTGCGTCGGTAGAACATCATCATCGTCGCCACGCCGTCGTGCTGACGGAACTCATCCCCGACACTTTGCTGGATCGGAGTCCGGGGATCGTCATCGAGCTGAACGTGTGCTGAACTCGGAGGTGCCGTACGTTCGGTGCTTGGATCGGTCGGATCGTGAAGACGTACGACTACATCAACCGCGTTGTGCTAACGCTTCCGCTTACGGTCTACGAGGGTACGTGGACAACACTCTCCCCTCTCGTTGCTATGCCATCACCATGATCTTGCGTGTGCGTAGGAAATTTTTTGAAATTACTACGTTCCCCAACAGTGGCATCCGAGCCTAGGTTTTATGCGTTGATGTTATATGCACGAGTAGAACACAAGTGAGTTGTGGGCGATACAAGTCATACTGCTTACCAGCATGTCATACTTTGGTTCAGCGGTATTGTGAGATGAAGCGGCCCGGACCGACATTACGCGTACGCTTACGCGAGACTGGTTTCACCGTTGCGAGCACTCGTGCTTAAAGGTGGCTGGCGGGTGTCTGTCTCTCTCACTTTAGCTGAATCGAGTGTGGCTACGCCCGGTCCTTGCGAAGGTTAAAACAACACCAACTTGACGAACTATCGTTGTGGTTTTTATGCGTAGGTAAGAACGGTTCTTGCTAAAGCCCGTAGCAGCCACGTAAAATTTGCAACAACAAAGTAGAGGACGTCTAACTTGTTTTTGCAGGGCATGTTGTGATGTGATATGGTCAAGACGTGATGCTTTATTTTATTGTATGAGATGATCATGTTTTGTAACCGAAGTTATCGGCAACTGGCAGGAGCCATATGGTTGTCGCTTTATTGTATGAAATGCAAAACGCCCTGTAATTGCTTTACTTTATCTCTAAGCGGTAGCGATAGTCGTAGAAGCAATAGATGTGTAACGACAACGATGCTACGATGAAGATCAAGGTGTCGCGCCGGTGACGATGGTGATCACGACGGTGCTTCGAAGATGGAGATCACAAGCACAAGATGATGATGGCCATATCATATCACTTATATTGATTGCATGTGATGTTTATCCTTTATGCATCTTATCTTGCTTCGATTGACGGTAGCATTTTAAGATGATCTCTCACTAATAATCAAGAAGTGTTCTCCCTGAGTATGCACCGTTGCGAAAGTTCTTCGTGCTGAGACACCACGTGATGATCGGGTGTGATAGGCTCTACGTTCAAATACAACGGGTGCAAAACAGTTGCACACGCGGAATACTCAGGTCATACTTGACGAGCCTAGCATATACAGATATGGCCTCGGAACACAGAGACCGAAAGGTCGAGCGTGAATCATATAGTAGATATGATCAACATAGTGATGTTCACCATTGAAACTACTCCATCTCACGTGATGATCGGACATGGTTTAGTTGATTTGGATCACGTGATCACTTAGATGACTAGAGAGATGTCTGTCTAAGTGGGAGTTCTTAAGTAATATGATTAATTGAACTTAAATTTATCATGAAACTTAGTACCTGATAGTATTTTGCTTGTCTATGTTTGTAGATAGATGGCTCGTGCTGTTGTTCCGTTAAATTTTAATGCGTTCCTTGAGAAAGCAAAGTTGAAAGATGATGGTAGCAATTACACGGACTGGGTCCGTAACCTGAGGATTATCCTCATTGCTGCACAGAAAAGTTACGTCCTGGAAGCACCGCTGGGTGCCAGGCCTGCTGCTGATGCAACTGACGACGTTAAGAACGTCTGGCAGAGCAAAGCTGATGACTACTCGATAGTTCAGTGTGCCATGCTTTACGGCTTAGAACCGGGTCTTCAACGACGTTTTGAACGTCATGGGGCATATGAGATGTTCCAGGAGTTGAAGTTAATATTTCAAGCAAATGCCCGGATTGAGAGATATGAAGTCTCCAATAAGTTCTACAGCTGCAAGATGGAAGAGAATAGTTCTGTCAGTGAACACATACTCAAAATGTCTGGGTATAATAATCACTTGATTCAACTGGGAGTTAATCTTCCTGATGATAGTGTCATTGACAGAATTCTTCAATCACTGCCACCAAGCTACAAGAGCTTCGTGATGAACTATAATATGCAAGGGATGAACAAGACTATTCCCGAGCTCTTCGCAATGCTAAAAGCCGCGGAGGTAGAAATCAAGAAGGAGCATCAAGTGTTGATGGTTAACAAAACCACCAGTTTCAAGAAAAAGGGCAAAGGGAAGAAGAAGGGGAACTTCAAAAAGAACAACAAGCAAGTTGCTGCTCAAGAGAAGAAACCCAAGTCTGGACCTAAGCCTGAAACTGAGTGCTTCTACTGCAAGCAGACTGGACACTGGAAGCGGAACTGCCCCAAGTATTTGGCGGATAAGAAGGATGGCAAAGTGAACAAAGGTATATGTGATATACATGTTATTGATGTGTACCTTACTAATGCTCGCAGTAGCACCTGGGTATTTGATAATGGTTCTGTTGCTAATATTTGCAACTCGAAACAGGGACTACGGATTAAGCGAAGATTGGCTAAGGACGAGGTGACGATGCGCGTGGGAAATGGTTCCAAAGTCGATGTGATCGCGGTCGGCACGCTACCTCTACATCTACCATCGGATTAGTTTTAGACCTAAATAATTGTTATTTGGTGCCAGCGTTAAGCATGAACATTATATCTGGATCTTGTTTGATGCGAGACGGTTATTCATTTAAATCAGAGAATAATGGTTGTTCTATTTATATGAGTAATATCTTTTATGGTCATGCACCCTTGAAGAGTGGTCTATTTTTATTAAATCTCGATAGTAGTGATACACATATTCATAGTGTTGAAACCAAAAGATGCAGAGTTAATAATGATAGTGCAACTTATTTGTGGCACTGCCGTTTAGGTCATATCGGTGTAAAGCGCATGAAGAAACTCCATACTGATGGGATTTTGGAATCACTTGATTATGAATCACTTGGTACTTGCGAACCGTGCCTCATGGGCAAGATGACTAAAACGCCGTTCTCCGGAACTATGGAGCGAGCAACTGACTTGTTGGAAATCATACATACTGATGTTTGTGGTCCAATGAATGTTGAGGCTCGCGGCGGATATCGTTATTTTCTCACCTTCACAGATGATTTGAGCAGATATGGGTATATCTACTTGATGAAACACAAGTCTGAAACATTTGAAAAGTTCAAAGAATTTCAGAGTGAAGTAGAAAATCATCGTAACAGGAAAATAAAATTTCTACGATCTGATCGTGGAGGAGAATATTTGAGTTACGAGTTTGGTCTACACTTGAAACAACACGGAATAGTTTCGCAACTCACGCCACCTGGAACACCACAACGAAATGGTGTGTCCGAACGTCGTAATCGTACTTTACTAGATATGGTGTGATCTATGATGTCTCTTACTGATTTACCGCTATCGTTTTGGGGTTATGCTTTAGAGACGGCCGCATTCACGTTAAATAGGGCACCATACAAATCCGTTAAGACGACACCTTATGAACTATGGTTTGGCAAGAAACCAAAGTTATCGTTTCTTAAAGTTTGGGGCTGCGATGCTTATGTGAAGAAACTTCAACCAGATAAGCTCGAACCCAAATCGGAGAAATGTGTCTTCATAGGATACCCAAAAGAGACTATTGGGTACACCTTCTATCACAGATCTGAGGGCAAGATTTTCGTTGCTAAAATCGGATCCTTTCTAGAGAAGGAGTTTCTCTCGAAAGAAGTGAGTGGGAGGAAAGTAGATGAGATAACTGTATCTACTCCCTTATTGGAAAGTAGTTCATCACAAGAACCGGTTCCTGTGACAACTATTCCAATTAGTGAGGAAGCTAATGATATTGATCATGAAACTTCAGATCAAGTTTCTACTGAACCTCGTAGGTCTACCAGAATAAGATCCGCACCAGAGTGGTACGGTAATCCAATTCTGGAAGTCATGTTGCTTGACCATGATGAACCTACGAACTATGAGGAAGCGATGATGAGCCCAGATTCCGCAAAATGGCTAGAGGCCATGAAATCTGAGATGGGATCCATGTATGAAAACAAAGTATGGACTTTGGTTGACTTGCCCGATGATCGGCAAGCCATTGAGAATAAATGGATTTTTAAGAAGAAGACTGACGCTGATGGAAATATAACTGTCTATAAAGCTCGACTTGTTGCGAAAGGTTTTCGACAAGTTCAAGGGGTTGACTATGATGAGACTTTCTCACCCGTAGCGATGCTTAAGTCTGTCCGAATCATGTTAGCTATTGCTGCATTTCATAATTATGAAATTTGGCAAATGGATGTCAAAACTGCATTCTTGAATGGATTTCTGGAAGAAGAGTTGTATATGATGCAGCCAGAAGGTTTTGTAGATCCAAAAGGTGCTAACAAAGTGTGCAAGCTCCAGCGTTCTATTTATGGACTGGTGCAAGCATCTCGGAGTTGGAATAAACGCTTTGATAGTGTGATCAAAGCATATGGTTTTATACAGACTTTTGGAGAAGCCTGTATTTACAAGAAAGTGAGTGGGAGCTCTGTAGCATTTCTGATATTATATGTAGATGACATATTATTAATTGGAAATGATATAGAATTTCTGGATAGCATAAAGGAATACTTGAATAAAAGTTTTTCAATGAAAGACCTCGGTGAAGCTGCTTATATATTGGGCATCAAGATCTATAGAGATAGATCAAGACGCTTAATAGGACTTTCACAAAGCACATACCTTGATAAAATTTTGAAAAAGTTCAAAATGGATCAGGCAAAGAAAGGGTTCTTGCCCGTACTACAAGGTGTGAAGTTGAGTCAAACTCAATGCCCGACCACATCAGAAGATAGAGAGAAAATGAAAGATGTTCCCTATGCTTCAGCCATAGGCTCTATCATGTATGCAATGCTGTGTACCAGACCTGACGTATGCTTAGCAATAAGCTTGGCAGGAAGGTACCAAAGTAATCCAGGAGTGGATCACTGGACAGCGGTCAAGAACATCCTGAAATACCTGAAAAGGACTAAGGATATGTTTCTCGTATATGGAGGTGACAAAGAGCTAGTCGTAAATGGTTACGTCGATGCAAGCTTTGACACTGATCCGGACGATTCTAAATCGCAAACCGGATACGTGTTTTTATTAAACGGTGGAGCTGTAAGTTGGTGCAGTTCTAAACAAAGCGTCGTGGCGGGATCTACATGTGAAGCGGAGTACATAGCTGCTTCGGAAGCAGCAAATGAAGGAGTCTGGATGAAGGAGTTCATTTCCGATCTAGGTGTCATACCTAGTGCATCGGGACCAATGAAAATCTTCTGTGACAATACTGGTGCAATTGCCTTGGCAAAGGAATCCAGATTTCACAAGAGGACCAAGCACATCAAGAGACGCTTCAATTCCATTCGGGACCAAGTCCAAGTGGGAGACATAGAGATTTGCAAGATACATACGGATCTGAATGTTGCAGACCCGTTGACTAAGCCACTCTCACGAGCAAAACATGATCAGCACCAAGACTCCATGGGTGTTAGAATCATTACTATGTAATCTAGATTATTGACTCTAGTGCAAGTGGGAGACTGAAGGAAATATGCCCTAGAGGCAATAATAAAGTTATTATTTATTTCCTCATATCATGATAAATGTTTATTATTCATGCTAGAATTGTATTAACCGGAAACATGATACATGTGTGAATACATAGACAAACATATAGTCACTAGTATGCCTCTACTAGACTAGCTCGTTAATCAAAGATGGTTATGTTTCCTAACCATAGACATGTGTTGTCATTTGATTAATGGGATCACATCATTAGGAGAATGATGTGATTGACATGACCCATTCCGTTAGCCTAGCACTTGATCGTTTAGTATATTGCTATTGCTTTCTTCATGACTTATACATGTTCCTGTAACTATGAGAATTATGCAACTCCCGTTTACCGGAGGAACACTTTGGGTACTACCAAACGTCACAACGTAACTGGGTGATTATAAAGGAGTACTACAGGTGTCTCCGAAGGTACATGTTGAGTTGGCGTATTTCGAGAAGGTTTTGTCACTCCGATTGTCGGAGAGGTATCTCCGGGCCCTCTAGGTAATGCACATCACTATAAGCCTTGCAAGCAATGTGATCAAATGAGTTGGTTACGGGATGATGCATTATAGAACGAGTAAAGAGACTTGCCGGTAACGAGATTGAACTAGGTATTGGATACCGACGATCAAATCTCGGGCAAGTAACATACCGATGACAAAGGGAGCAACGTATGTTGTTATGCGGTTTGACCGATAAAGATCTTCGTAGAATATGTAGGAACCAATATGAGCATCCAGGTTCCGCTATTGGTTATTGACCGAGAATAGTTATAGGTCATGTCTACATAGTTCTCGAACCCGTAGGGTCCGCACGCTTAACGTTACAATGACAGTTTTATTATGAGTTTATAAGTTTTGATGTACCGAAGTTTGTTCGGTGTCCCGGATGTGATCACGGACATAACGAGGAGTCTTGAAATGGTCAAGACATAAAGATTGATATATTGGAAGCCTATATTTGGACATCGGAATCGTTCCGGGTGAAATCGGCATTTTACCGGAGCACCGGGAGGTTACCGGAACCCCCCGTGGGGTTATTGGGCCTACATGGGCCTCGAGGGAGAAGAGGGAAGGAGGCAGGAGGGGGCCACGCGCCCCTCCCCTTCCTAGTCCGAATAGGACAAGGGAAGGGGGGCGGCGCCCCCCCTTTCCTTCCCCTCTTCCTCCTCTTTCCCCCCTTCTCCTATTCCAACTAGGAAAGAAGGGAGTCCTACTCCCGGTGGGAGTAGGACTCCCCCCCTTGGCGCGCCCTCCTTGGCCGGCCGCCTCCTCCCCCCTGGCTCCTTTATATACGGGGGCGGGGGGGCACCCATAGACACACAAGTTGATCTACGGATCGTTCCTTAGCCGTGTGCGGTGCCCCCCTCCACCATATTCCACCTCGGTCATATCATCGCGAAGCTTAGGCGAAGCCCTGCGCCGGTAGAACATCATCATCGTCACCACACCGTCGTGCTGACGGAACTCATCCCGGACACTTTGCTGGATCGAAGTCCGGGGATCGTCATCGAGCTGAACGTGTGCTGAATTCGGAGGTGTCGTACGTTCGGTGCTTGGATCGGTCGGATCGTGAAGACGTACGACTACATCAACCGCGTTGTGCTAACACTTCCGCTTACGGTCTACGAGGGTACGTGGACAACACTCTCCCCTCTCGTTGCTATGCCATCACCATGATCTTGCGTGTGCGTAGGAATTTTTTTGAAATTACTACGTTCCCCAACATGTTCTACCTTCGAAGATAAAGGTACATTGATGAAAATCTCTTGATGTGTCAACAATCTCCTTGACTGTGCTTGCATAAGTCCCTCCCGTGCCATGCTTGATATCATTTACCACACCTTGGCAGTCAGAAGCAACTATGAAATCGGTCAAAGCCAAGTCTAAGGCTAGCGCAAGCGCCTCCCGGCAAGCTAGCGCTTCTAGGGTTGCAGGCTTAGTGATGCCATGTATTTTGATTGCTGAAGCTCCCAGGAACTGACCCGACGAATCTCTGCAGACTGCGCTGAAGGAACCATACAGATTATCTCTGGAGACCGCACCATCTACCCTGATCTTGGAGAGACCCGGCGGTGGTGGAATCCAGTTTTGCCTTAATTGTTCGGTGCTTCTAGCAGTAATCGAACCAATCTTCTTGGGTTTGCAGTCTTCCAACTCTCTGATATATCTCATGATAAAGTTGTGCGTGGATAGTGGACTTTGGAAGATATTCTCATGGAGAGCCTGCCGACGTGCATACCACAGAGCCCATAGGGTAACTGCAACCTGGATGAATTCTGCAGAAGAAAGTGTATCCAACAGGGAGAATAGCCATCGACGTGCGTCAGGCTCCCGGGTGCTATTTAAGGTCTCCACCAGATCATGATCTTGTAGCGCCCAAACACACCGAGCTACCGTGCAATGAAGTAATGAGTGTTGCCATGAATCTTCAGATCCACACAGACCGCATCTCGTCGAGGTTGACATGTCCCGATGATGTAAAACATCAGCTGTGGGAACAGACTGTTGAGCTAGCCGCCACAGAAAAATTTTGACTTTTGATGGAATATCAACTTTCCATATTCTATCCCAAGATTTAGCGTCTCTGGAGGTATCTGACGAATGTCCTCTCCCGTCGAGCCAGGCTTCTCTTCGCATCTTAGTTTCAACCAGCATTCGTTAAGCCGAGCGAACCGTAAAAACCCCATTCTTCTCGTGTACCCAAGCCCAGAAATCCTCGATTTGTCTGGTACACAGGGGTATAGACATGATCGCTTGTGCATCTGTGGGTAAGAAGATCT
Organism: Triticum aestivum; assembly: GCF_018294505.1. Taxonomy (NCBI): domain Eukaryota; kingdom Viridiplantae; phylum Streptophyta; class Magnoliopsida; order Poales; family Poaceae; genus Triticum; species Triticum aestivum. Next base: position 665,482,523 of record NC_057810.1, on the reverse strand, counting down.
GTGAAACTGCCGCTCGGTCCCATTCAGCGCCGGGCAAAATAAGGTCACTAACCCATTGTGGCGGGTTGGCGAGGAGGCTAGTTATAGGTCTCATATTTGCTGGTCTCGGGAGCCAATTATGATCCCATATATGTGTCGTGAGTCCTTCTCCAATACGTTTTATGATGCCCTGTTTGAGAACATCGCGACCCTCGATTATAGCCCGCCAGATTTGTGAGGGAGCCGATCCAAGCTCAGCATTCAAAATATGAGCCCCTGGATGGTATTTGGCCCTCAGTACACGTGCACTAAGCGAGTCTGGATCCATTAATAATCTCCATGCTTGCCTTGCAAGGAGAGCTAAGTTAAAAAGCTCGATATCCCTGAATCCAAGACCTCCACAATACTTTGGCTTGGTCATCGTGCTCCACGAGACCCAACTTGGCTTCCTTTTTCCCTCTTTACTCCCCCACCAAAATTTTCGGACTAGTGAGTTGATATGTTCACACAGTCCGCGCGGCAGTTTGAAGCATGACATGGAATAAACCGGGACGGACTGCGCCACTGATTTTATCAACACCTCTTTGCCACCTGCTGACAAAAGTTTTTCCATCCACCCCTTAACTTTATTCCAAACTCTATCTTTCAGGAATTTGAAGGCTCCATTCTTGCAAGTACCCACATCTGTTGGCATCCCAAGGTATCGATCTGATAGTGACTCCTTTGAAATATTTAGAGCACTCTGAACTTCGGCCTTAAGAGTGGAGGGGCAGCCTTTACTAAAGAACACAGAGGACTTTGCATAATTGATCCTTTGGCCCGAGGCATTGCAATAACTTTCCATCAAGGAAGACAACTGATTTGCTCCATAAAAACTGGCTTTGACAAACAGCAGGCTATCATCTGCAAAAAGCAAGTGGCTCACCGGCGGTGCCGACAGAGCAACTCGAATTCCACTGAGGCTCGATGATTCATCTTGGGTTTTAAGAGGCACGAAAGTCCCTCCGCTGCCAGCAAAAACAAGTATGGAGAAATAGGATCTCCCTGACGGATTCCCCTAGATGGGAGAAACTCCTCAAGCTTAGTACCATTGAAAAGAACTGAAAACTTTACCGATGATACCATGCGCATGATTGTAGCCACCCAAGAAGGGGCAAAACCCATCTTGGTCAAGGTAAGTCCACTCGACTCGGTCGTATGCTTTCATCATGTCCAACTTGACTGCACAATATCTGTTCTTTTGGGCTTTATTTCGCTTCATAAAATGTAAGCACTCATAGGCTGTTATAATGTTATCTGTGATAAGCCGTCCCGGAACGAAGGCAGACTGCTCCTCTGAGATAATGTCAGGTAAGATCTGTTTCAATCTGTTAGATAACACTTTGGAAGCAATCTTGTATAAGACGTTGCACAAGCTAATTGGCCTGAACTGGGATAAGTTAGTTGGATCTTTCACCTTTGGAATTAAAACAAGGATTGTTTCATTAATTACCTCCGGGCTATCTTCCTCTCGCAGAATAATGGACGAGTTGGGTAGATGCATGCATCCACGGTGGTCAGGCCTCGTGGGCTCAGGTGGAGGATGTTGCAAATAATCTCTACTCCTAATGGACTCCTAATGGACGAGTTGGTAGCCTGGTACGGTTTATTTTCGTCCCACCTCCCACCTTCGCAGGTTTGTTTTCGTCCTCCTCCCACCTCGTATGGTTTTTCCGACTCCTCCTATCCCACACAAAAAAAAACGGACCAGGAGGCCGGCCCCCTCCCACAATTAGGCTGCCCTCGAAATTTTCCTACAACGACGTGAACCACCCCAGCTGCCATCGATCCCTTCGCCGCCACCATCGATCCCTTCTGTCGTCGATCCCATGGAGGCCGGCGCAGATCATGCACATAGATGACAGTGCCGTGTCTCATCGTCGCCGCACAATCCCACTGACGCCTCCGCCGCAGCCAATCCGTGGAGCCCGCCGCACAACCCCACACATGCATCTGCCAGTGAGGGTGCCGCCGATCTCACGAAGGCTGCGCCGGATCAGGTCCGCCTAAATCAGGTTCCCCTAAACCCTAAACCCTTCGTCCATTCAACAAGGCCCGATTCAATAATACAACACATACATACAATAAGACACTTGAAGGTTTCAGAATTTTACAGATCCACCGGCAGCACATACATACAATTTGATGCTTCCGCCGGCAGCACATACAACACATACATACAAGTTGATGCTTCTCTGAATTATACACGAAGCTGATTTACACCTTTTCTTTATAAATGTTCCCAGCTCGACCAGGTTTCAGTTTTTCCTATAAGCACGTACCAAAGGAAGCTTTACGAAAGGAAGCACGAAAATCAGCAGGTTCAAAGGAAGCACATGGATAAATATTTACCAAACATATACTAATTATCATCCGGTTTTGTCCTCCTGTACGTTGACATTGAAATTGACCTCTACCCCCTCTTGTTGATCTACATCCCCAACGAAGTATGGGAAATTGTAATAGCAAGGCACCGGAACAGAGAAAGGCATCGGATGTACCTCTACCCCCTCGTTGATCTACATCCCCAACGAAGTTCAAGTATACCTCTGCCCTGTCTTGTTGACCTTTATTCTGATGTAAACACAACATGAGAAATCATTTTGCAGGCCATATTGAGGGTAATTCCGTCGATGAATCCATCCCAGAAATCGTTCCCGCACCAAGTCACAACATTGATGAGTACGACCCAATGACTCCATGTTTGGGGCTTTTGTAAATAACTTGCATTATAAAATGGTTTTTATTTCATCTTCTCATGTTGACCTACAATTGTGATAGGTCACTCATCATAACAAAAAGTAAGTATGGTAACTTCAAATAGCAAGGCACTGGAACAAATAAAGGCATAGGATGTACCTCTACCCCGTCTTGTTGATCTACATCCCCAAGGAAGTCCAGGTATACCTGTACCCCGTCTTGTTGACCTTCATTCTGGTACAAACAAGACATTTCATATAACTACCGTGTTACATTCCATAATGAGGGTAAAAATATCGATGAATCCATACCAGAAATCGTTCCCGCACCGAGTCACAACATTTATGAGTATTACCCAATGACTCCAGGTATGTACCTTTTGTAAATAACATGCATTATCAAGTGGTTTTTTTTCATTAGCAATATTAGTCCCTCTGAGCATCGCAAATCTCCATAAACCTGGGAATGCAAGTCATATGGAGAAAATGCGAGTCATAAACCTGGGAACACAAATCTGAGCATGGCTCCTGCAGTCATATGGAGAAAATGCATGGCTGAAGTGACAATTATCAAGCAGATTACTAATGGGAATAAGCATCAGGGTGTAAACTGAATTCCAGTAATAAAGAGCATCAATTGTAGTTGAAAAGTAGTAGTAAAGTAAAATTAAAGCTTGTGGCTGGGGTCATATATAAACATAATGCATGTGTTATCAAATTTCTCAGAACACGTTCTTTTATGGGCACACATGATGTTCTTTAGTACAATTTTGTTGTTATTATTGTTCAAGGTGTGACTAATATTTTCTTCTCCAATATCAGAAATGTTTGGGTAGCCATGCCTGACAAAAAAACTAAACCATGCCACACTCATATTAAGAGTATCAATAGTATACTTTTGGATGGTAGTTTTCCTAAAAGTGCTATAATAATCGCCCTATATGTTGTAACTTATTATATCCATGATATTTTTTGCTATTGAGTGGTTATGTTTCTTTTTGTAGTGATGAAAGTTTGACAGACGATGAACTGGAGTCATTGGGTATTAGGAAATGTGACTGTGATTCAGTAGATTTCCCTTCTGCCATAATAATGATTCAGCTGCAACTTTTCTTCATATAATCCCAACGCACAGACACATGTAGGACAACAATAATGACAGCAATCATGGAAAAACATAACATTACCAAAAACAGAGGGACAAAATGATATAAGCTGGTTTACATGGTAATATAAAAGGATATAGGGAGGAATAATTGCAAAGAGCTCAATCAGAAGACAAGAAAATATATGTGATGTTCATTGCCACTAAAAGAAACCAAATAAACATCCATATTAAACAAAAACATCCAATGGACACTGTCGCAATGGGACACACCTTCCCTTCTTGTGCTTATGGGTGTTCATATTCTTCTATGAGCCTAACCACTAGCTTTTGTTCTGTTCCTGTAGGTCCAAAATGTAGGCAAAACAATGACTGCCCAAATGCCCATGGTCATGATGGTTTAGATTTTGCACCAGCGTCTACCCCAACTGCTTCCCAGATAACATCTCTACTCCTGAATGATGACAAGCGGTCTACCAGAAAGCATCATAAAGAATGCAGTAATAACTTGACAGAAGACCAAAGGGAGTGGAGAAACGCGCGAAGGCGAGAAAATTATCAAAAGAAAAAGGAAGAGAATACGATCAAGCTTCAAGGTGAAAACCAGAATGTTTCTCGACCCCCTCTTGGCGATATCACTAATGTTCATTAGCCTTCGCATGAGATACCATGTACGGATCTAGAATTTATTCTTGGTATAATTGTAGCGTAAATTAGGTAATGGTAGCTACGGTGCAATGCGATAAAGAAAGCAACAATAACTTCACAGGAGATAAAAAGAAGCAGAACAACACGCGGAGGCGAGCATCTTATCCAAAGAAAAAATATGAGGACATGACCAACCTCCAAGCAGAATTTCAGTGTGTTTCCCGACCCCCTCTTGGTGATATAACAAGTGCTGATCAATCTTCCCATAGCATATCAGGTACATGTTTTTAATTTTTCAGTTCATAAATTAAGTAATCGTTGGATAGAATGACTTCATTTTGCAGCTTCGTGCTTGCTGAACATGGATGATATGGTTATGTTCCAATTTTATTGTTCAACCAGCCAACCCAACTAGCTCCAGCTATACATCCTTGTCACATGCTGATGCAACGTTGCCTGCTTCGAGTACTCCCATTGATGGGTTCATTGGTGACAATGTACTAGCTGGGTGGCAACGTGAGAAAGAAGAACAAAGGGAGCAGAGAAACACACGGAGACGAGCATCTTATCAGAAGAAAAAGGAAGAGGGTATGATCAACCTCCAAAAAAATAATCAAGTGCAGCGTGAGCGACGAAAGGAACAACGAAACTGCAGGACCCCTAATGAGCAGGGGAAGTCAAGTGCGAAGAGAAAGGCAGACTATGCTAGGAGGAAAAACACCCTTTGTGCTGAATCGATTGCAATGCCATGTCCAGATCTAGCTAGCGCATTGTCCAACTCTCACACTTTCAACCCTCACGCACATTGTCCGACTCTCACACTTCCAACCATCGCACAACAATCCGACATTGAACAGATAGATCGTGCCACAACCGACAAGTCGGCCCCCACATACATTCGCAACACCGAAACCGATGGTAGTTATCCCATCAATGATCATCTTTCATTTTGTAGTCATTCATCGGTTATTTATAATGATTCGATAATGTTATAGGTGCATACCTAAGCAGAACCCTAGGTGATGGTGACGTAGATGGCAACCTTGACAAAATCAATGAGCACCTACCAAATGCCGACCAGCAAACCAGTGATCCAGTAACAAAAGCGGATTATGGCTCCCCCGAGCAGAGTCATGGGTCCAGAGCTCAGCGTAGGACGAGAGAGCGAGCTTGCAAGGGAAGTATGGCGGTGAATAAGCATCAGGACAAAATTGGCAAGCGAAAATCATGTTTGCAGGTGCCACATGGTGAGAGGAAGGCTCTGCTAGATCGTCGTAATGCAAGCTTTGCAGGTAGGGCGAATACCCGAACCGTTAAGACCATCTCCACATCGGAGATTAACTCAACGGGACAACCTACCATAGTTGAAGCAAACAATGCCTCAACATCATCTAGCATGCCGGAGTACACAATCAGAAGTGAAGGTAACACCCCCATCCTTACTCTTCGATCGTCCCTTGAGACTGAACCCTCATTTGTGTTGTTTGGCACCTGGGCAGACGACATGGACGCTTACCTCAATGGTCTCATGAATGATAATGCCAATCTTGATGACCTCTTTGACGATGAATATTACCTGTTTGCTGGTGAAGGTATGTACACCCGCTTGAGCGTGATCCACATGTTGGGGGTATCACCCTTATTATAAACATTGTTTGCAGGCTCAGATGCTGATGGCATGGAGCACGGCGAATTGGAAGACTCAAGTCACAATAACTATGTCGACCATGATCCACTAGACTATGTGTACTCAAACCTGCCAGACAACACACACATCCTGAAGCACGCCGCGAACTGCGCCCACTGCAAGGCCAAGAAATTTGAGTCCGAGGCCCCGGGATTCTGCTGTCGCAGTGGGCAGATCCAGCTGAAGCAACCGGAACCCATCCCGGAGCTCATGAGGCTTTGGTCTAGCACTGATGCGGACTCTAGGCATTTTCGGGAGAACATACGATTCTTCAACGGCCACTTCTCCTTCACAACCCTCGGCGTCAGCCTCGATGAAAGCTACACAAACATGAAGTCTGGGGTGTACAAATTCCGGGCACATGGCACCATCTACCACAACGTTCATTCCTTCGGGCCAACATCCCGTCCAGAGCATCTACAGTTGTACTTCTACGACGACGACCCAGGCCTAACCCATCGCAAGGCTGCCACCAAGCAATTAGACCAGGATGTCGTCAGAAAGTTAGTGGCCATACTCAGGGAAAACCAGTCACTTGGATTCTGTTTAATCATGTAAATTCACTTACCTACTGTATAGCATTTAATCATGTTTATACTCTATCTTTGCTGTACTACCTTGATGATATATACTCCATGTTTAAGTAATAAAAAATACAGTACTCCTGCATGTTATATACTCCCATTCGACCATCCCCTAAAAACTGAATCATAGTGATGTCATTGTTCTGCTACAACAGAACAATTTTATTCCAACAGAAAAACTAATCTAACAGAACTTGTAATCAGGATGTTACAATACATAGGAATCAATTTACCATCGTTTGTTCGGATGATGCAAAACATTGTGGGTATAGAAATATGTTACGGGCCATGTTACAAACAGAACAAAGTTAACATGAAGAGCCTCACCAAGGAGCGTGCGTGCAAGTGCCGACGGCAGAGACGATGGCAGGGGCAAGCTGGAGCTGGCAATGCCACGACGACGCCTCGTGGGCGACTTCTTGGACATGGAACAGCAACACGCCATCGTTGACTACCTGTGCGGCAGCGGCGGCGGCTCACAGGATCCAAAATCATCTTCCACGCCCACGGCTGTTGTATCCACGGGCGGCATCTCCTCAAGGACGGCGCTGCTGCATCATTTGCCCGCGTCCTTGCTTCCTTGGCCGGCTCTGCTTGCTGCTCGTGGACACTCGTGTGCTCCCCTGATGCCGCCGGAATGGAGCCACTGCAGAGGCGACGCCATCAGGACTGCAGCAGCCGCCTCCTGGACCGAACCCCCACTGCCGCGTACCAATGGTTGGAGCAGCACGTCGTGGACGAGACCGGAGCTGATGAGGGCAGCTGGGTACAGGGAAGACGGTGGGTGGCCTAGATTCGAGCTCGGGGTGGGGAAGGTGGCAGCGGAGGGTGGAATGGGATAGGGCCGGCGGCGTGCGATGTTGATCTGCTGGTGGCGCGTGTTTAGGGAGGAGAAGAGGAGGAGGCGGTCGGCACGGTGGGGAGAGGAAGGGGAGATCGACGGACACCATCGCCGGGGAGAGGAGGGGGAGAGAGTGAGCGGCTGCGAGGGGGAGAGAGTGGGTGGGGAGATGTTTTTTTTTCTGAGCATCGACTGGGGAGGGGTGGCCCGTTTAACTCAGCCGGACCGTGCCGTGGCGGGCCGGCCCATTTGGCTAGGTCTGTCTGTGATGGGGAGAGATCTGGATAAGGTTGTAGGGTGAAAAAAAACTGCAAATAAAAATATCTGTGTTAGTCCCACTTTTGGTTTTATTATATATTATACAAGTTTATACTCCCTCCGTTCCTAAATGTAAGTCTTTGAAGAGATTTCATTATGGACCACATACGGAGCAAAATGAATGAATCTAAACTCTAAAATGCATCTATATACATCCGTATGTGGTTTATAGTGGAATCTCTAGAAAGACTTATATTTAGGAACGGAGGGAGTATAATGCAGTATAAAATATTATTATATTTTATATGTTCCACCTTTGTTCAACATAGATAAAGAATGATGGACTCGGATGATGTTTCAAGAAATCAACTGACATATGCACTGACGTAACGATGGCAGATCGGACTGAAATACGATGAGATCTATGTATGTTATGCATGCTAATACAAAGGGTGCATTATTTTATAAAAAATTTCAGAATGTAGGAGACACAAATATGGATATTAAGTGGAGATGCACAAAAAGAATCCATTTCCAGGGGCTCCGAAGCGACATCACCGCAAGGGACCGACAATTCATCGTGTTTTTACAACATAATGATATGGAAGCAGTGATATCTCATAAAAAAGATGTCAATTTAATGTTTATCGCACAAGGTATTTTTTTTCAATGTTATCATCGATCTTTCCTTCGTCATATTGCCTTCCGTGTTCACTTAATTAGGCATTTTTATACTAATTGGCTCATTTTTCTATCATGCCGGCAGACTATGTTTGTCCCCGTAGAGATATTATAGTCATCGAATCAATCATGTCTGCCCCCAAAAAAACCAAATTCGTGGACATTGGAGATGCCTTGTTATCAAAATATTTACCTTTATATAACTTCAGCAAAATATTTGAGAAGCCCGTGGCAATGCACGGGCATTCTACTTGTAAATATAAAGAGTTCCCGCAAAAAAAATATGGAAAGAAGAGTACGAGATGATTTTTTTTTGCGGAGAAGAGAGTACGAGATGATGATCCCATAATTAACGAGTTGGAGCCAATGATAATCACATGCAGCTGAAAGATTTTTTTTTCACGGGTACACATGCAGTTAAAAAATTACTGTGGATGCATACTAGCGAATACTCCTTACTTCCCAAAATATAAAACGCTTGACTTTCCACCATCTTTAATGCATAACTTTGACCACTAATATATATACAAAATTATATGAATCTAGCATGTATAAATAGTATCACATATTTGTCGTGCAAAATAGTTTTATTTTATATATCTTTATACTAATTATGTAGACATGCTACAAGTGAAAATCATAGTTAAAATTATGTCAAACAGTCCCTGCAAAAAAAATTATGTCAAAGAGCAAAACAAAAAAAGTCAACCTGCCTTATATTTTCGAAATGAGTGAGTACTTCTTTCAGAACAACCGAGTAGCTTTAATTAAGGATTATATACTTTTTTAGAATTAATTAAGGAATATATAATTTTTTTAGTCTAGGAATATATACATGGGAGGAGGACGGGAGAGTTCTAATTAAATTGCATGTGGAGACTTCTAAAAACACAAGCTTGTGGCCACCCACTGCCCCGCATCACGGGTTCTTCTGATCCACTGCGGCAACTCTGCAGTCATAGCAGCTGCGGAAACGAAGGCAGTGAAAGGACCAAACTCATCTGCATGGCCGTGCGGGGGAGCACCACCGGAGTGTATTGGGGCCGGAAGACGACGTGCTTTGTGATGCCCATCGACGGTAAGCGCCAGGTGTGGCACAAGGAGCAATTGCATCAAGGGATCGGCGATATCGACTAGGTCTGCAAGAGCCCCGAGGACCCAAGAAGGGAAGAACAAGGCAAGAGTATGTGCTGATAATGATCCAAACTGACAGAGGGAGATGTGCGCAGTCTTAGAAGATATATTCAGTTCTCTCCTCTCTGGTTAATTTTGATGTTTTTCAGATTATGTAGTAGTAGTACTCCCTCCTTCCCATAATGTAAGACGTTTTTGACAAGTTTCAAAAACGTCTTACATTATGGGACGGAGAGAGTAGTTATGTATGAGAGAATGCAATCTTGTTGTCCACAAACTAGTGCGTTTTTACCCGCAAAAAAAAGAAGAGAAAAAACTAGTGTGTTTTTCATATGAAGTTCATCCATGGTCAAATCTTTGTGCTGACTTGTAGGAACACCGCCGCAAGATGAGTTGTGCCAATGTGTCTGTCAAAGCAATGGGTGGGTGCTTCAGATTTGTACAACATGGTACCGTATATGTGTACGTGTCTAAGCCAGTAGCTCACTTTGGAACTGAAAGCTTGGCCAGCTGAAAGGAAACGTGGCTTGTACTATGATCCTTATGCTATAAATGAGACACGTATTACCATGCAAAAAAAAAGAAGGTTACATTACTCAGCTGTTGGACTGACCAGATAAGAGTTCCTTCGAGTATATACATTGGGGTTCTATGTTAATTTTGCTATGCTAGTCTAATTGATGATACCCTGAACCTAGAGCTTCAGTTACAACTTACAAGACTGGACCTCACGCTGGGAGGAGTTTTATTCTGAGATGCACCAACTTTCCTTATTCTGAATTTTGCAAGTTATATACTGGAGAGGTCCTAGAGATTGTAATAAGGTGACAACACATTTAATAAACTAGCATCTGATGCTTCTATTTAGTTCGTGTTTGCGGAGTTTGCTTTCCTAAAAAATCAGGGTGACATTGTCACCGGACAGAACACAGACTATGATGGTTGCCAATGCAGAAGGACGAATTGGGTATGTGCCGCTGGAGATATTGGACTCCCTGTCAAGAAATTTGTCGCCGTGGTCACTCCAAACAGCAGATCGCTCGATGCCAGTTTATGTTATTTCCAGGTGCAAGCAACAGAGTATGTGCAAAACTGGGCATTGCTAGCCCCGCTGCCACTGACCAACACAGCAATCCTTTTCTTCGACGCCACCAAGAAGTGATCCCCCTATCAGTCGTTCATGTTCGGTACGAACAACAGCCAGCTCAAAGACAAACGAGGCACAGTATTTGCTACGTACTTTCTTGGATATAAAGATGTCACAACACCTGAATTTTTTCCGACATCGACCTCGTACACCTGGATATAAAGTTGTTAAGTGGGCTTATCGAGGCAGGATTTATAATCTGGTTATTGAGTTTGAGGATGAGAGCCTTTTGGCTGCGGCGGCTCACGGGTCTGATGTGGATATGCACGAGGGTGATGGCAGCGTGGGAGCAAAGGAGCCGCCGGTCGATGACTTTGGACGACAGCTGTCCAAAGGACCGGGGTCCGAGTCTGCGACGACCGGGGATGGGGCGGCTCCACTCTCCTCGGTGCCTACGACAACTCTGAGATTTGGGTCCTTCAAACCCGCTTCTGCATCCCCGAGACTGTGGAGTGATCGGGTGGAGTCCGAGGAGACTTTTGAGCTCGCGTTGCCTGCTTTGGTTTTTGAGGATACGGTGTGTACTATTCCTGGGGTTCCTGGGGCTTCGTCGGTCTCGGTCTAGGGAGAGGAGGAGGTGAGTCGGTAGGTGGCCACTCCCTCTCGTGCTCAGCACGCTGTCCCTCCTCAGGACGTGGCGCCGGTGTTTGTGGTCGGTTTGTCGGGAGGGGTCCCGGGGCAGGCGGCCTTGAGTTGCTCTTCTCCTGCTGAGGTAGGAGATTCGGGGCAGGTGGCACCCGTGTCCTTCTCTACGTTGGGAGGGGGTCTGGGGCAGGTGGCCTCGGACACCTCCTCTCCCGTCGCGTCTACCTCTCTGCTGGTGGCGACTGTGCCATCGGGAGGAGGCTCGGGGCAGGTGGCCTCGGAGCCCTCTTCTCCTGAGGCGCCTATGGTGGTGGCCTCTCCGGTGCTAGGTGGGGAGTTCGGGCAGGTGGCCCATGCACTCCCTTCCCCCCGTTCACCACCGGCTCCGCCCTGTGGGGCGCCCAGACGTCTGAGGCCATGGTGAGTGCCTTTCCACTTCCTGGCGAGTCTGCTGGGGAGTCCGTGCAGGCGGACCGACCTAGCAGATGGGGTGAGGCAGGAGGCCCTACCCCGACCAGGATCTCTCGGGAGGAGGTTATAGTGTTTGGAGGGATTCAGGATCCGATGTCTGAGGGGCGACGGGTGAGTGGCCGTCTCCAGACTCAGCCAGATGTGGACGACATTCAGCAATGGTGCGCCATGAGGGCGGCCAAGCTCCGTGACATTGAGGTCACTACTGGTATGCCGGTTAATACTTCTAATTCCATTCTGCATTTTTCTAATGATGAGATTGTTGAAAATGCAAATCAATTAGGAGTTTCACTAGGTAATAATGTTACTGAAATCTCTAATTATGTTAATGATCTTCTGGATCTAGAGGCTGAGCGGGCCTTAGAGATGATTCGTAATATAGCGGCGGTTAAGCCCATGAGTGATTCTGAGGTTGATGCTTTGGGGGTCAGGGTGCTCGATAATTTTTGTGCGGATCTTATTCCTCCCATACCCGAGGCGAAAGAGGAGGATGATACTTCTGAGATGGTTATGGCTAGACCTTCTGAGACTGATTGTGAGGACCGGTTACAGGGTCAAATTGTCTCTAAACGCAAGTGGAAACGGAAGGTGTACCCGGTGTCTGCAGTGCGTAGGAGTGCTAGGATTCGTACGGCTAAAAAATTCCATGATGAACTATGAAAGGAATCTTTTGGAATAGCAGAGGTCTAAAGGACTTGGCTACAAGAAGGTTTCTTGCTGAGGCGTCTGTCGAGCATCGTTTAGATTTTATCGCTCTATCAGAGACCGGTAGAGATAATTTTGCGCAACAATTTCTAAATACTTTATCGGGAGGTATTGATTTTGATTGGCATTGCCTACCACCGAGAAGGAGATCGGGTGGGATCTTACTCGGCGTTCGATGTGAAGCGCTCGAGGTTCGAAGTGTGGTAATGGGTGACTTTGCAGTCAAGTTTCGGGTACATTTGAAGGACGATGGGTTTAATTGGGCTTTGGTTGCGGTATATGGTGCCGCTCAGCCCGAACTCAAGCCCGAGTTCTTGGCTGATCTCGTTAGGATTTGCGGCTCCGAGTAGCTTCCTATCCTGGTGGGGGGTGATTTCAATATCATTAGACAGCGTGAGATAAGAACAATGATAACTTTGATGGCAGATGGTCGTTCATGTTTAATACTATCATTGAAAGTCTTGACCTGAGAGAGATTGAGCTCTCGGGTAGAAATTTCACCTAGGCTAACGCGCTGCCAAATCCGATGTATGAGAAGTTGGATCGAGTGTTGGCTAGTGTCAATTGGGAACAGGAGTTTCCGTTAGTAACAGTTCAGGCTTTGTCCCGTGGAATTTCTGATCACACGCCGTTATTTGTGGACTCTGGTGAGGCCACCCACCTGGGAAACAAAAACTCGTTCTCCTTTGAGCTGGCTTGGTTTGAATGAGAAGGTTTCTTTGATCTTGTAGCCAGAGAGTGGGCTAAGGATTCAGGAGGGAAGACTGCGCTTCAGCGCTGGCAGAATAAGATTAGGCATTTGAGAAGTTTCCTGCGTGGGTGGGCTAAGCATCTTAGCGGGATTTATAAGGCCAAAAAGGAAAGGATCCTTTCCCTTATTCAGTCCCTAGATGTAAAAGCAGAAACCATGGTGCTGCCGGCCGCGGAGCTTTATGCCAAGCTTGACGCGGAGATGAGGCTGAAAGAACTTCTTCGAGAAGAGGAATTGAAGTGGGCGTTGCGGGCCAAGGTCCGGCGAGTAGTCCAGGGGGATGCGAACACTCAATTCTTTCACATGATCACTAATGGTAAACATAGAAAGAAGAGGATCTTTCAGCTTGAGCAAGATGAAGGAACAATTTTAGGGCAGGAAAACCTAAAACTGTACATTACAAAGTATTACAAGCAGCTGTTTGGTCCTCCAGAGGATAACTGTGTGTCTCTGGATGAGTCTAGGGTTGAGGATGTTCCTCAACTCACAGCGGTGGAGAATGACATTCTAGCGGCTCCTTTTTCTGAGAAAGAGGTGTTTGAGGCCATATCGCAAATGAAAAATAACAAGGCACCGAGCCCCGATGGATTTCTAGCGGAGTTTTATAAAAAGTGTTGGCATATTATTAAAGGGAATTTGTTGCCTTTGTTCAATGATCTCTTCTCTGGGCAGCTTCAGCTTTTTCAGCTGAATTTTGGAACGATAACCCTTCTTCCTAAGAAAACAGAGGCTGTGAGAATTGAGCAATTCAGGCCCATTTATCTTCTTAATGTAAGTTTCAAAATCTTTACCAAGGTCGGGACTAATAGGCTCACACAGATCGCGCATGCTGTGGTGCAGCCTACCCAAACTACTTTCATGTCGGACATGAACATCCTTGAAGGGGTTGTGGTCCTTCATGAAACGCTCCATGAGATCCACACGAAAAAGCTAGATGGGGTTGTTTTCAAAGTGGATTTCGAGAAAGCATACTACAAAGTCAAATGGCCCTTCCTTCAACAGGCCTTTCGCATGAAGGGTTTTGATGAAGCTTGGCGACGCCAGGTAGAATCCTTCACGCAAAAAAGGGAGTGTTGGAATTAAAGTGAATGACGATATAGGTCATTATTTCCAGACACACAAAGGCCTAAGGCAAGGTGATCCAATGTCTCCTATTGTGTACAACATTGTGGTTGACATGTTGGCAATTCTCATAGGAAGGGCAAAGGAGGCCGGTCAGGTGGGTGGCTTGGTGCCTCATCTAGTTGATGGGGGTGTGTCCATTCTGCAGTACGCTGATGATACAATCATCTTTATGGAGCATGACTTGGCAAAAGCAAGAAATATGAAGCTGGTGTTATGCTTATTTGAACAATTGACCGGATTAAAGATTAACTTTCATAAAAGCGAGTTGTTCTGCTTTGGTAGAGCCAAGGAGGAACAAGAGGCTTATAAGCAATTGTTTGGATGTGAATGTTGGGGAACATAGTAATTTCAAAATTTTCCTATGCACACGCAAGATCATGGTGATGCATAGCAACGAGAGGGGAGAGTGTGTCCACGTACCCTCGTAGACCGAAAGCGGAAGCGTTATGACGACGCGGTTGATGTAGTCGTACGTCTTCACGATCCGACCAATCCAAGCACCGAACGTACGTCACCTCCGAGTTCAGCACATGTTCAGCTCGATGACGATCCCCGGACTCCGATCCAGCAGGGTGTCGGGGATGAGTTCCGTCAGCACGGCGGCGTGGTGACGATGACGATGTTCTACCGACGCAGGGCTTCGCCTAAGCACCACAACAATATGACCGAGGTGGAATATGGTGGAGGGGGGCACCGCACATGGCTAAGGAACGATCACGAAGATCAACTTGTGTGTCTAGAGGTGCCCCCTGCCCCCGTATATAAAGGAGGAAGGGGGAGGTGCGGCCGGCCCCCTAGGGGTGCGCCTGGAGGAGTCCTACTCCCACCGGGAGTAGGACTCCCCCCCTCTTGCCTTGTTGGAGAAGGAATGGGGAAGGGGGAAAGAGGAAAGGGGGGCGCCCCCCCCCCTCCTTGTCCTATTCGTACTATGGGGAGGGGGCGCGCGGCCTGCCCTGGCCGGCCCTCCTCTTCTCCCTTATGGCCCATGTAGGCCCATTAACCCCCGGGGGGGTTCCGGTAACCCCGGGTACTCCGGTAAAATCCCAATTTCACCCGGAACGATTCCGATATCCAAATATAGGCTTCCAACATATCAATCTCTATGTCTTCACAATTTCGAGACTCCTCGTCATGTCCGTGATCACATCCGGGACTCCGAACAACCTTCGGTACATCAAAACTTATAAACTCATAATAAAACTATCATCGTAACGTTAAGCGTGCGGACCCTACGGGTTCGAGAACTATGTAGACATGACCTAGAACTTTTTCTGATCAATAACCAATAGCGGAACCTAGATGCTCATATTGGCTCCTACATATTCTACGAAGATCTTTATCGGTCAAACCGCATAACAACATATGTTGTTCCCTTTGTCATCGGTATGTTACTTGCCCGAGATTCAATTGTCAGTATCCAATACCTAGTTCAATATCGTTACCGGCAAGTCTCTTTACTTGTTATGTAATGCATCATTCCGTAACCAACTCATTGGTCACATTACTTGCAAGGCTTATAGTGATGTGCATTACCGAGAGGGCCCAGAGATACCTCTCCGACAATCGGAGTGACAAAACCTAATCTCGAAATACGCCAACTCAACATCTACCTTTGGAGACACTTGTAGAGCTCCTTTATAATCACCCAGTTACGTTGTGACATTTGGTAGCACACAAAGTGTTCCTCCGGTAAATGGGAGTTTCATAATCTCATAGTTGTAGGAACTTTGTATAAGTCATGAAGAAAGCAATAGCAACATACTAAACGATCAAGTGCTAGGCTAACAGAATCGGTCAAGTCAATCACATCATTCTCCTAATGATGTGATCTCTTTAATCAAATGACAACACATGTCTATGGTTAGGAAACATAACCATCTTTGATTAATGAGCCAGTCAAGTAGAGGCATACTAGTGACATTAAGTTTGTCTATGTATTCACACATGTATCATGTTTCTGGTTAATACAATTCTAGCATGAATAATAAACATTTATCATGATATGAAGAAATAAATAATAACTTTATTATTGCCTCTAGGGCATACTTCCTTCAGTGTCCCACTTGCACTAGAGTCAATAATCTAGATTACACAGTAATGATTCTAACACCGATGGAGTCTTGGTGTTGTCAACTGGTATGCTACATTCAGATCCGTATGTATCTTGCAAATCTCTATGTCTCCCACCTGGACTTGGTCCCGGATGGAATTGAAGCGTCTCTTGATGTGCTTGGTCCTCTTGTGAAATCTGGATTCCTTTGCCAAGGCAATTGCACCAGTATTGTCACAAAAGATCTTCATTGGTCCTGATGCACTAGGTATGACACCTAGATCGGAAATGAACTCCTTCATCCAGACTCCTTCATTTGCTACTTCCGAAGCAGCTATGTATTTCGCTTCACATGTAGATCCTGCCACGACGCTTTGTTTAGAACTGCACCAACTTACAGCTCCACCATTTAATAAAAACACGTATCTGGTTTGCGATTTAGAATCGTCCGGATCAGTGTCAAAGCTTGCATCGACGTAACCATTTACGACTAGCTCTTTGTCACCTCCATAAACGAGAAACATATCCTTAGTCCTTTTCAGGTATTTCAGGATGTTCTTGACCGCTGTCCAGTGATCCACTCCTGGATTACTTTGGTACCTCCCTGCTAAACTTATTGCTAAGCATACATCAGGTCTGGTACACAGCATTGCATACATGATAGAGCCTATGGCTGAAGCATAGGGAACATCTTTCATTTTCTCTCTATCTTCTGCTGTGGTCGGGCATTGAGTCTGACTCAACTTCACACCTTGCAATACAGGCAAGAACCCTTTCTTAGCCTGATCCATTTTGAACTTTTTCAAAACTTTATCAAGGTATGTGCTTTGTGAAAGTCCAATTAAGCGTCTTGATCTATCTCTATAGATCTTGATGCCTAATATGTAAGCAGCTTCACCGAGGTCTTTCATTGAAAAACTTTTATTCAAGTATCCCTTTATGCTATCCAGAAATTCTATATCATTTCCAATTAACAATATGTCATCTACATATAATATCAGAAATGCTACCGAGCTCCCACTCACTTTCTTGTAAATACAGGCTTCTCCAAAAGTCTGTATAAAACCATATGCTTTGATCACACTATCAAAGCGTATATTCCAACTCCGAGATGCTTGCACCAGTCCATAAATGGATCGCTGGAGCTTGCACACTTTGTTAGCACCTTTTGGATCGATAAAACCTTCCGGTTGCATCATATACAACTCTTCTTCCAGAAAACCATTCAGGAATGCAGTTTTTACATCCATTTGCCAAATTTCATAATCATAAAATGCGGCAATTGCTAACATTATTCGGACAGACTTAAGCATCGCTATGGGTGAGAAAGTCTCATCGTAGTCAACCCCTTGAACTTGTCGAAAACCTTTTGCAACAAGTCGAGCTTTGTAGATAGTTATATTACCATCAGCATCAGTCTTCTTCTTGAAGATCCATTTATTCTCAATGGCTTGCCGATCATCGGGCAAGTCAACAAAAGTCCATATTTTGTTCTCATACATGGATCATATCTCTGATTTCATGGCTTCAAGCCATTTTGTGGAATCTGGGCTCATCATCGCTTCCTCATAGTTCGTAGGTTCGCCATGGTCAAGTAACATGACTTCCAGAATAGGATTACCGTACCACTCTGGTGCGAATCTTACTCTGGTAGACCTACGAGGTTCAGTAGAAACTTGATCTGAAGTTTCATGATCAATATCATTAGCTTCTTCACTAATTGGTGTAGTTGTCACAGGAACCGGTTCTTGTGATGAACTACTTTCCAATAAGGGAGCAGGTATAGTTATCTCATCAAGTTCTACTTTCCTCCCACTCACTTCTTTCAAGAGAAACTCCTTCTCTAAAAAGGATCCGAATTTAGCAACGAAAATCTTGCCCTCAGATCTGTGATAGAAGGTGTACCCAATAGTCTCTTTTGGGTATCCAATGAAGACACATTTCTCTGATTTGGGTTCGAGCTTATCTGGTTGAAGTTTCTTCACATCGCAGCCCCAAACTTTAAGAAACGACAACTTTGGTTTCTTGCCAAACCACAGTTCATAAGGCGTCGTCTCAACGGATTTTGATGGTGTCCTATTTAACGTGAATACGGCCATCTCTAAAGCATAACCCCAAAACGATAGCGGTAAATCAGTAAGAGACATCATAGATCATACCATATCTAGTAAAGTACGATTACAATGTTCGGACACACCATTTCGTTGTGGTGTTCCGGGTGGAGTGAGTTGCGAAACTATTCCGCATTGTTTCAAATGTAAACCAAACTGTAACTCAAATATTCTCCTCCATGATCAGATCGTAGAAATTTTATTTTCTTGTTACGATGATTTTCCACTTCACTCTGAAATTCTTTGAACTTTTCAAATGTTTCAGACCTGTATTTCATCAAGTAGATATAGCCATATATGCTCAAATCATCTGTGAAGGTGAGAAAATAACGATACCCGCCGCGAGCCTCAATATTCATTGGACCACATACATCAGTATGTATGATTTCCAACAAATCAGTTGCTCGCTCCATAGTTCCGGAGAACGTTTTAGTCATCTTGCCCATGAGGCACGGTTCGCAAGTACCAAGTGATTCATAATCAAGTGATTCCAAAAGTCCATCAGTATGGAGTTTCTTCATGCGCTTTACACCGATATGACCTAAACGGCAGTGCCACAAATAAGTCGCACTATCATTATCAACTCTGCATCTTTTGGTTTCAACATTATGAATATGTGTATCACTACTATCGAGATTTAAAAAAAATAGACCACACTGTAAGTGTGCATGACCATAAAAGATATTACTCATATAAATAGAACAACCATTATTCTCTGATTTAAATGAATAACCGTCTTGCATCAAACAAGATCCAGATATAATGTTCATGCTCAACGCTGGCACCAAATAACAATTATTTAGGTCTAAAACTAATCCTGATGGTAGATGTAGAGGTAGCGTGCCGACCGCAATCATATCGACTTTGGAACCATTTCCCACGCGCATCGTCACCTCGTCCTTAGCCAATCTTCGCCTAATCCGTAGTCCCTGTTTTGAGTTGCAAATATTAGCAACAAAACCAGTATCAAATACCTAGGTACTACTGCGAGCATTAGTAAGGTACACATCAATAACATGTATATCACATATACCTTTGTTCACTTTGCCATCCTTGTTATCCGCCAAATACTTGGGGCAGTTCCGCTTCCAGTGTCCAGTCTACTTGCAGTAGAAGCACTCAGTCTCAGGCTTAGGTCCAGACTTGGGTTTCTTCTCTTGAGCAACAACTTGTTTGCTGTTCTTCTTGAAGTTCCCCTTCTTCTTCCCTTTGCCCTTTTTCTTAAAACTGGTGGTCTTATTGACCATCAACACTTGATGCTCCTTCTTGATTTCTACATCCGCAGCCTTTAGCATTGCAAAGAGCTCGGGAATAGTCTTGTCCATCCCTTGCATATTATAGTTCATCACGAAGCTCTTGTAGCTTGGTGGCAGTGATTGAAGAATTCTGTCAATGACACTATCATCAGGAAGATTAACTCCCAGTTGAATCAAGTGATTATTATACCCAGACATTTTGAGTATGTGTTCACTGACAGAACTATTCTCCTCCATCTTACAGCTATAGAACTTATTGGAGACTTCATATCTCTCAATCCGGGCATTTGCTTGAAATATTAGCTTCAACTCCTGGAACATCTCATATGCTCCATGACGTTCAAAACGTCGTTGAAGACCCGGTTCCAAGCCGTAAAGCATGGCACACTGAACTATTGAGTAGTCATCAACTTTGCTCTGCCAGACGTTCTTAACATCGTCAGTTGCATCTGCAGCAGGCCTGGCACCCAGTGGTGCTTCCAGGATGTAATTCTTCTGTGCAGCAATGAGGATAATACTCAGGTTACGGACCTAGTCCGTGTAATTGCTAGCATCATCTTTCAACTTAGCTTTCTCAAGGAACGCATTAAAATTCAATGAAACAACAGCACGAGCCATCTATTTACAACAAAGATAGACAAGCAAAATACTATCAGGTACTAAGTTCATGATAAATTTAAGTTCAATTAATCATATTACTTAAGAACTCCCACTTAGACAGACATCTCTCTAGTCATCTAAGTGATCACGTGATCCAAATCAACTAAACCATGTCCGATCATCACGTGAGATGGAGTAGTTTCAATGGTGAACATCACTACGTTGATCATATCTACTATATGATTCACGTTCGACCTTTCGGTCTCCATGTTTCGAGGCCATATCTGTATATGCTAGGCTCCTCAAGTTTAACCTGAGTATTCCACGTGTGCAATGGTTTTGCACCCGTTGTATTTGAACGTAGAGCCTATCACACCCGATCATCACGTGGTGTCTCAGCACGAAGAACTTTCGCAATGGTGCATACTCAGGGAGAACACTTCTTGATAATTTAGTGAGAGATCATCTTAAAATGCTACCGTCAATCAAAGCAAGATAAGATGCATAAAGGATAAACATCACATGCAATCAATATAAGTGATATGATATGGCCATCATCATCTTGTGCTTGTGATCTCCATCTCCGAAGCACCGTCATGATCACCATCGTCACCGGCGCGACACCTTGATCTCCATCGTAGCATCGTTGTCGTTACGCCATCTATTGCTTCTATGACTATCGCTACCGCTTAGTGATAAAGTAAAACAATTACAGGGCGTTTGCATTTCATACAATAAAGCGACAACCATATGGCTCCTGCCAGTTGTCGATAACTTCGATTACAAAACATGATCATCTCATACAATAAAATATAGCATCACGTCTTGACCATATCACATCACAACATGTCCTGCAAAAACAAGTTAGACGTCCTCTACTTTGTTGTTGCAAATTTTATGTGGCTGCTACGGGCTGAGCAAGAACCATTCTTACCTACGCATCAAAACCACAACGATAGTTCGTCAAGTTGGTGCTGTTTTAACCTTCGCAAGGACCGGGCGTAGTCACACTCGGTTCAACTAAAGTTGGAGAAACAGACACCCGCTAGTCACCTGTGTGGGAAGCACGACGGTAAAACCAGTCTCGCGTAAGCGTACGCGTAATGTCGGTCTGGGCCGCATCATCCAACTGTAGGGGAACATAGTAATTTCAAAAAAATTCCTACGCACACACAAGATCATGGTGATGGCATGGCAACGAGAGGGGAGAGTGTTGTCCACGTACCCTCGTAGAGCGTAAGCGGAAGCATTAGCACAACGCGGTTGATGTAGTCGTACGTCTTCACGATCCGACCGATCCAAGCACCGAACGTACG
This sequence comes from Triticum aestivum, assembly GCF_018294505.1. Taxonomy (NCBI): domain Eukaryota; kingdom Viridiplantae; phylum Streptophyta; class Magnoliopsida; order Poales; family Poaceae; genus Triticum; species Triticum aestivum. The sequence continues at coordinate 665,460,751 of NC_057810.1, read as the reverse complement.
GCACCTTCGAGTTCAGCACACGTTCAGCTCGATGACGATCCCCGGGCTCCGATCCAGCAAAGCTTCAAGGATGAGTTCCGTCAGCACGACGGCGTGGTGACGATGATGATGTTCTACCGACGCAGGGCTTCGCCTAAACTCCGCGACGATATGACCGAGGTGGAATATGGTGGAGGGGGGCACCGCACACGGCTAAGGAACGATCCGTAGATCAACTTGTGTGTCATGGGGTGCCCCCTGCCCCCGTATATAAAGGAGCAAGGGAGGAGGAGGCCGGCCCTAGGAGGAGGGCGCGCCAAGGGGAGTCCTACTCCCACCGGGAGTAGGACTCCTTCTTTCCTAGTCCAACTAGGAGAAGGGGGGAAAGGAGGGAAGTGGAGAAGGAAGGGAGAGGGGGGCCGCGCCCCAAACCCTTTGTCCAATTCGGACTGGGCTTGGGAGGGGCGCGCGCCACCTCCTGGCTCCTTCCCACTAAGGCCCATTATGGCCCAATACTCTTCCCCGTATTCCCGTAACTCCCCGGTACTCCGAAAAATACCCGAATCACTCGGAACCTTTCCGAACTCCGAATATAGTCGTCCAATATATCGATTTTTACGTCTCGACCATTTCGAGACTCCTCGTCATGTCCCCGATCTCATCCGGGACTCCGAACTCCTTTGGTACATCAAAACTCATAAACTCATAATATAACTGTCATCAAAACCTTAAGCGTGCGGACCCTACGGGTTCGAGAACTATGTAGACATGACCTAGAACTATTCTTGGTCAATAACCAATAGCGGAACCTGGATGCCCATATTGGCTCCTACATATTCTACGAAGATCTTTATCGGTCAAACCGCATAACAACATACTTTGTTCCCTTTGTCATCGGTATGTTACTTGCCCGAGATTCGATCGTCGGTATCCAATACCTAGTTCAATCTAGTTACCGGCAAGTCTCTTTACTCATTACGTAATGCATCATTCCGTAACTAACTCATTAGCTACATTGCTTGCAAGGCTTATAGTGATGTGCATTACCGAGAGGGCCCAGAAATACCTCTCCGACAATCGGAGTGACAAAACCTAATCTCGAAATACGCCAACCCAACATGTACCTTTGGAGACACCTGTAGTACTCCTTTATAATCACCCAGATACGTTGTGACGTTTGGTAGCACCCAAAGTGTTCCTCCGGTAAACGGGAGTTGCATAATCTCATAGTTACAGGAACATGTATAAGTCATGAAGAAAGCAATAGCAACATACTAAACGATCAAGTGCTAGGCTAACGGAATGGGTCATGTCAATCACATCATTCTCCTAATGATGTGATCCCGTTAATCAAATGACAACTCTTTTGTCCATGGCTAGGAAACTTAACCATCTTTGATTCACGAGCTAGTCAAGTAGAGGCATACTAGTGACACTATGTTTGTCTATGTATTCACACATGTATTATGTTTCCGGTTAATACAATTCTAGCATGAATAATAAACATTTATCATGAAATAAGAAAATAAATAATAACTTTATTATTGCCTCTAGGGCAGATTTCCTTCACCAACAATACCGCCGAACCAAAGTATGACATACTGGTAAGCAGTATGACTTGTATCGCCCATAACTCACTTGTGTTCTACTCATGCATATAACATAAACGCATAAATCCTAGGCTCTGATACCACTATTGGGGAACGTAGTAATTTCAAAATTTTCCTACGCACACGCAAGATCATGGTGATGCATAGCAACGGGAGAGGAGAGTGTGTCCACGTACCCTCGTAGACCGAAAGCGGAAGCGTTATGACAACACGGTTGATGTAGTCGTACGTTCACGATCCGACTGATTCAAGCACCGAACGTACGGCACCTCCGAGTTCAGCACACGTTCAGCTCGATGACGATCCCCGGACTCCGATCCAGCAGGGTGTCGGGGATGAGTTCCGTCAGCACGACGGCATGGTGACGATGATGATGTTCTACCGACGTAGGGCTTCGCCTAAGCACCGCAACGATATGACCGAGGTGGAATATGGTGGAGGGGGGCACCGCACATGGCTAAGGAACAATCACGAAGATTAACTTGTGTGTCTAGGGGTGTTCCCCTGCCCTCGTATATAAATGAGGGCGGGGGAGGTGCGACCGCCCCCCTAGGGGTGCGCCTGGAGTAGTCCTACTCCCATCGGGAGTAGGACTCCTCCCTCTTGCCTTGTTGGAGAAGGAAGGGGGAAGGGGGAAAGAGGAAAGGGGGGCGCCGCCCCCCCTTCCTTGTCCTATTCGGACTAGGGGGGAGGGGGGAGCGGCCTGCCCTGGCCGGCCCTCCTCTTCTCCCTTATGGCCCATGTAGGCCCATTAACCCCCGGGGGGGGGGGTTCCGGTAACCCCCCGGTACTCCGGTAAAATCTCGATTTCACCCGGAACGATTCCGATATCTAAATATAGGCTTACAATTGTTGGAAATATGCCCTAGAGGCAATAATAAAAGGATTATTATTATATTTCTTTGTTCATGATAGTTGTCTTTTATTCATGCTATAATTGTATTATCCGGAAATCGCAATACACGTGTGAATACTTAGACCACAACATGTCCCTAGTGAGCCTCTAGTTGACTAGCTCGTTGATCAACAGATAGTCATGGTTTCCTGACTATGGACATTGGATGTCGTTGATAACGGGATCACATCATTGGGAGAATGATGTGATGGACAAGACCCAATCGTAAGCATAGCACAAGATCGTGTAGTTCATTTTGCTAGAGCTTTTCCAATGTCAAGTATATCTTCCTTAGACCATGAGATCGTGTAACTCCCGGATACCGTAGGAGTGCTTTGGGTGTACCAAACGTCACAACGTAACTGGGTGACTATAAAGGTGCACTACAGGTATCTCCAAAAGTGTCTGTTGGGTTGACACGGATCGAGACTGGGATTTGTCACTCCGTATAACGGAGAGGTAATCACTGGGCCCACTCGGTAGTGCATCATCATAATGAGCTCAAAGTGACCAAGTGTCTGGTCACGGGATCATGCATTACGGTACGAGTAAAGTGACTTGCCGGCAACGAGATTGAACGAGGTATTGGGATACTGATGATCGAATCTCGGGCAAGTAACATACTGTCTGACAAAGGGAATAGTATACGGTGTTGCTTGAATCCTCGACATCGTGGTTCATCCGATGAAATCATCGAGGAGTATGTGGGAGCCAACATGGGTATCCAGATCCCGCTGTTGGTTATTGACCGGAGAGCCGTCTCGGTCATGTCTGCATGTCTCCCGAACCCGTAGGGTCTACACACTTAAGGTTCGGTGACGCTAGGGTTGTATGAATATGAGTATGCAGCAAAACAAATGTTGTTCGGAGTCCCGGGTGAGATCTCGGACGTCACGAGGAGTTCCAAAATGGTCCGGAGGTAAAGAATTATATATAGGAAGTGCTGTTTCGGCCATCGGGAAAGTTTCGGGGTCACCCGGTATTGTACCGGGACCACTGGAAGGGTCCCGGGGGTCCACCGGGTGGGGCCACCTATCCCGGAGGGCCCCGTGGGCTGAAGTGGGAGGGGAACTAGCCCCTAGTGGGCTGGTGCGCCCCCCCTTGGGCCCTCCTGCGCCTAGGGTGGGAGCGCGCCACTTGCCTTGGGGGGCACTCCACCCCCCCTAACCGCCGCCCCCTTGGGAGATTCCCATCTCCAGGGCCGCCCCCCCAGGGGGCCTATATAAAGGAGGGGGAGGGAGGGCAGCCGCACCCTAAGTCTTGGTGCCTCCCTCCCCCTGCTACACCTCTTCCTCCTCCTGCAGTTGCTTGGCGAAGCCCTGCCGGAGTCCTGCTGCATCCACCACCACGCCGTCGTGCTGCTGGATCTTCATCAACCTCTCCTTCCCCCTTGCTGGATCAAGATGGAGGAGACGTCACGCTGACCGTACGTGTGGTGAACGCGGAGGTGCCGTTCGTTCGGTGCTAGGATCTCCGGTGATAGGATCACGACGAGAATGACTACCTCAACCCCGTTCTCTTGAACGCTTCCGCACGTGATCTACAAGGGTATGTAGATGCACCTCTCTCTCTCGTTGCTAGATGAACTCATAGATGGATCTTGGTGAACGTAGGAAATGTTTTTATTTCATGCAACATTCCCAAACAGTGGCATCATGAGCTAGGTCTATGCGTAGTTCTCTATTGCACGAGTAGAACACAAATTTGTTGTGGGCGTAGATCTTGTCAACTTGCTTGCCACTACTAGTCTTTTTTTGCTTCAGCGGTATTGTGGGATGAAGCGGCCCGGACCGACCTTACACGTACGCTTACGTGAGACAGGTTCCACCGACTGACATGCACTAGTTGCATAAGGTGGCTAGCGGGTGTCTGTCTCTCCTACTTTAGTTGGAGCGGATTCGATGAAAAGGGTCCTTATGAAGGGTAAATAGAAGTTGGCAAAATCACGTTGTGGTTATTCGTAGGTAAGAAAACGTTCTTGCTAGAACCCAATTGCAGCCACGTAAAAGATGCAACAACAATTAGAGGACGTCTAACTTGTTTTTGCAGCAATTGTCATGTGATGTGATATGGCCAGAAGTTGTGATGAATGATGAATGATATATTGTGATGTATGAGATCATGTTCTTGTAATAGGAATCACGACTTGCATGTCGATGAGTATGACAACCGGCAGGAGCCATAGGAGTTGTCTTAATTATTGTATGACCTGCGTGTCAATGATTTAACGCCATGTAATTACTTTACTTTATTGCTAAACCGTTAGCTATAGTAGTAGAAGTAATAGTTGGCGAGCAACTTCATGGAGGCACGATGATGGAGATCATGATGATGGAGATCATGGTGTCATGCCGGTGACGAAGATGATCATGGAGCCCCGAAGATGGAGATCGAAGGAGCTATATGATATTGGCCATATCATGTCACTACTTTATATAATTGCATGTGATGTTTATTATGTTTTATGCATCTTGTTTACTTAGAACGGCGGTAGTAAATAAGATGATCCCTTATAATAATTTCAAGAAAGTGTTCCCCCTAACTGTGCACCGTTGCTAAAGTTCGTCGTTTCGAAGCACCACGTGATGATCGGGTGTGATAGATCCTTACGTTCACATACAACGGGTGTAAGACAGTTTTACACATGCAAAACACTTAGGGTTAACTTGACGAGCCTAGCATGTACAGACATGGCCTCGGAACACAAGAGACCGAAAGGTCGAACATGAGTCGTATGGAAGATACGATCAACATGGAGATGTTCACCGATGATGACTAGTCCGTCTCACGTGATGATCGGACACGGCCTAGTCGACTCGGATCGTGTAACACTTAGATGACTAGAGGGATGTCAATCTGAGTGGGAGTTCATTAAATAATTTGATTAGATGAACTTAATTATCATGAACTTAGTCTAAAATCTTTGCAAAATATGTCTTGTAGATCAAATGGCCAACGCTCATGTCAACATGAACTTCAACGCGTTCCTAGAGAAAACCAAGCTGAAAGATGATGGCAGCAACTATTCGGACTGGGTCCGGAACCTGAGGATCATCCTCATAGCAGCCAAGAAAGCATATGTCCTAGAAGGACCGCTACGTGAAGCACCCATCCCAGAGAACCAAGACGTTATGAACGCTTGGCAGTCACGTGCTGATGATTACTCCCTCGTTCAGTGCGGCATGCTTTACAGCTTAGAACCGGGGCTCCAAAAGCGTTTTGAGCAACACGGAGCATATGAGATGTTCGAGGAGCTGAAAATGGTTTTTCAAGCTCATGCCCGGGTCGAGAGATATGAAGTCTCCGACAAGTTCTATAGTTGTAAGATGGAGGAAAATAGTTCTGTCAGTGAGCACATACTCAAAATGTCTGGGTTACACAACCGTCTGTCCCAGCTAGAGATCAACCTCCCGGACGAGGCGGTCATTGACAGAATCCTTCAATCGCTCCCACCGAGCTACAAGAGCTTTGTGATGAACTACAATATGCAGGGGATGGTGAAGACCATTCCTGAAGTATTTTCAATGCTGAAGTCAGCAGAGGTTGAAATCAAGAAAGAACATCAAGTGTTGATGGTCAATAAGACCACTAAGTTCAAGAAGGGCAAGGGTAAGAAGAACTTCAAGAAGGACGGCAAAGATGTTGCCGCGCCCGGTAAGCCAGTTGCCGGGAAGAAGTCAAAGAATGGACCCAAGCCTGAGACTGAGTGCTTTTATTGCAAAGGGAAGGGTCACTGGAAGCGGAACTGCCCCAAATACTTAGCGGACAAGAAGGCCGGCAACACTAAAGGTATATGTGATATACATGTAATTGATGTGTACCTTACCAGTACTCGTAGTAACTCCTGGGTATTTGATACCGGTGTCGTTGCTCACATTTGTAACTCACAGCAGGAGCTGCGGAATAAGCGGAGACTGGCGAAGGACGAGGTGACGATGCGCGTCGGGAATGGTTCCAAGGTCGATGTGATCGCCGTCGGCACGCTACCTCTACATTTACCCACGGGATTAGTTATGAACCTCAATAATTGTTATTTAGTGCCAAGTTTGAGCATGAACATTGTATCTGGATCTCGTTTAATACGAGATGGCTACTCATTTAAATCCGAGAATAATGGTTGTTCTATTTATATGAGAGATATGTTTTATGGTCATGCCCCGATGGTCAATGGTTTATTCTTAATGAATCTCGAACGTAATGTTACACATATTCATAGTGTGAATACCAAAAGATGTAAAGTTGATAACGATAGTCCCACATACTTGTGGCACTGCCGCCTTGGTCACATTGGTGTCAAGCGCATGAAGAAGCTCCATGCTGATGGACTTTTAGAGTCTCTCGATTATGAATCATTTGACACATGCGAACCATGCCTCATGGGCAAAATGACCAAGACTCCGTTCTCCGGAACAATGGAGCGAGCAACCAACTTATTGGAAATCATACATACTGATGTGTGTGGTCCAATGAGCGTTGAGGCTCGCGGAGGATATCGTTATGTTCTCACTCTCACTGATGACTTAAGTAGATATGGGTATGTCTACTTGATGAAACACAAGTCTGAGACCTTTGAAAAGTTCAAGGAATTTCAGAATGAAGTAGAGAATCAACGTGACCGAAAGATAAAATTCTTACGATCGGATCGTGGAGGAGAATATTTAAGTTACAAATTTGGTACGCACTTAAGGAAATGTGGAATCGTTTCACAACTCACGCCGCCTGGAACACCTCAGCGTAATGGTGTGTCCGAACATCGTAATCCCACTCTATTAGATATGATGTGATCTATGATGTCTCTTACCGATTTACCGCTATCATTTTTGGGATACACTCTAGAGACAGCTACATTCACTTTAAATAGGGCACCGTCTAAATCCGTTGAGACGACACCGTAGTAATTATGGTTTGGGAAGAAACCTAAGATGTCGTTTCTAAAAGTTTGGGGATGCGATGCTTATGTCAAGAAACTTCAACCTGAAAAGCTCGAACCCAAGTCGGAAAAATGCGTCTTCATAGGATACTCTAAGGAAACCATTGGGTATACCTTCTACCTTAGATCCGAAGGCAAGATCTTTGTTGCCAAGAACGGATCCTTTCTGGAAAAAGAGTTTCTCTCGAAAGGAGTAAGTGGGAGGAAAGTAGAACTCGATGAAGTACTACCTCTTGAACCGGAAAGTAGTGCAGCTCAGGAAAATGTTCCTGTGGTGCCTACACCGACTGGAGAGGAAATTAATGATGATGATCAAGGTACTTCGGATCAAGTTGCTACTGAACTTCGTAGGTCCACAAGGACACGTTCCACACCAGAGTGGTATGGCAACCCTGTCCTGGAAATCATGTTGTTAGACAACGGTGAACCTTCGAACTATGAAGAAGCGATGGCGGGCCCAGATTCCAACAAATGGCTAGAAGCCATGCAATCCGAGATAGAATCCATGTATGAAAACAAAGTATGGACTTTGACTGACTTGCCCGATGATCGGCGAGCGATAGAAAACAAATGGATCTTTAAGAAGAAGACGGACGCGGATGGTAATGTCACCATCTATAAAGCTCGACTTGTTGCTAAGGGTTATCGACAAGTTCAAGGGGTTGACTACGATGAGACTTTCTCTCCCGTAGCAAAGCTTAAGTCCGTCCGAATCATGTTAGCAATTGCCGCATACTATGGTTATGAGATATGGCAGATGGACGTCAAAACAGCATTCCTTAACGGTTATCTTAAGGAAGAGCTGTATATGATGCAGCCGGAAGGTTTTGTCGATCCTAAGAATGCTAACAAAGTATGCAAGCTCCAGCGATCCATTTATGGGCTGGTGCAAGCATCTCGGAGTTGGAACATTCGCTTTGATGAGATGATCAAAGCGTTTGGGTTTATGCAGACTTATGGAGAAGCCTGCGTTTACAAGAAAGTGAGTGGGAGCTCTGTAGCATTTCTCATATTATATGTAGATGACATACTTTTGATGGGAAATGATATAGAATTCTTGGACAGCATTAAGGCCTACTTGAATAAGTGTTTTTCAATGAAGGACCTTGGAGAAGCTGCTTACATATTAGGCATCAAGATCTATAGGGATAGATCGAGACGCCTCATAGGTCTTTCACAAAGCACATACCTTGATAAGATTTTGAAGAAGTTCAAAATGGATCAGTCCAAGAAAGGGTTCTTGCCTGTATTGCAAGGTGTGAGATTGAGCTCGGCTCAATGCCCGACCACGGCAAAAGATAAAGAAGAGATGAGTGTCATCCCCTATGCCTCGGCCATAGGATCTATTATGTATGCCATGCTGTGTACCAGACCAGATGTAAACCTTGCCGTAAGTTTGGTAGGTAGGTACCAAAGTAATCCTGGCAAGGAACACTGGACAGCGGTCAAGAATATCCTAAAGTACCTGAAAAGGACAAAGGACGTGTTTCTCGTTTATGGAGGTGACGAAGAGCTCGTCGTAAAGGGTTACGTCGACGCTAGCTTCGACACAGATCTGGATGACTCTAAGTCACAAACCGGATACGTGTATATGTTGAATCGTGGAGCAGTAAGCTGGTGCAGTTGCAAGCAGAGCGTCGTGGCGGGATCTACATGTGAAGCGGAGTACATGGCAGCCTCGGAGGCAGCGCATGAAGCAATATGGATGAAGGAGTTCATCACCGACCTAGGAGTCATACCCAATGCGTCGGGGCCAATCACTCTCTTCTGTGACAACACTGGAGCTATTGCCCTTGCCAAGGAGCCCAAGTTTCACAAGAAGACCACGCACATCAAGCGTCGTTTCAACTCCATCCGTGAAAATGTTCAAGATGGAGACATAGATATTTGCAAAGTACACACGGATCTGAATGTCGCAGATCCGTTGACTAAACCTCTTCCGCGAGCAAAACATGATCAACACCAGAACTCTATGGGTGTTCGATACATCACAATGTAACTAGATTATTGACTCTAGTGCAAGTGGGAAACTGTTGGAAATATGCCCTAGAGGCAATAATAAAAGGATTATTATTATATTTATTTGTTCATGATAGTTATCTTTTATTCATGCTATAATTGTATTATCCGGAAATCGTAATACACGTGTGAATACTTAGACCACAACATGTCCCTAGTGAGCCTCTAGTTGACTAGCTCGTTGGTCAACAGATAGTCATGGTTTCCTGACTATGGACATTGGATGTCGTTGATAACGGGATCACATCATTGGGAGAATGATGTGATGGACAAGACCCAATCCTAAGCATAGCACAAGATCGTGTAGTTCGTTTTGCTAGAGCTTTTCCAATGTCAAGTATATCTTCCTTAGACCATGGGATCGTGTAACTCCCGGATACCGTAGGAGTGCTTTGGGTGTACCAAACGTCATAACGTAACTGGGTGACTATAAAGGTGCACTACAGGTATCTCCGAAAGTGTTTGTTGGGTTGACACGGATCGAGACTGGGATTTGTCACTCCGTATAACGGAGAGGTAATCACTAGGCCCACTGGGTAGTGCATCATCATAATGAGCTCAAAGTGACCAAGTGTCTGGTCACGGGATCATGCATTATGGTACGAGTAAAGTGACTTGCCAGCAACGAGATTGAACGAGGTATTGGGATACCGACGATCGAATCTCGGGCAAGTAACATACCGTCTGACAAAGGGAATAGTATACGGGGTTGCTTGAATCCTAGACATCGTGGTTCATCCGATGAGATCATCGAGGAGTATGTGGGAGCCAACATGGGTATCCATATCCTGCTGTTGGTTATTGACCGGAGAGCCGTCTCGGTCATGTCTGCATGTCTCCCGAACCCGTAGGGTCTACACACTTAAGGTTCGGTGACACTAGGGTTGTATGAATATGAGTATGCAGCAAACCGAATGTTTTCGGAGTCCCAGATGAGATCCCAGACGTCACGAGGAGTTCCGGAATGGTCCGGAGGTAAATAGTTATATATAGGAAGTGCTATTTCGGCCATCGGGAAAGTTTCGGGGTCACCCGGTATTGTACCGGGACCACCGGAAGGGTCCCGGGGGTCCACCAGGTGGGGCCACCTATCCCGGAGGGCCCCGTGGGCTGAAGTGGGAGGGGAACCAGCCCCTAGTGGGCTGGTGCGCCCCCTTGGGCCCCCCTGTGCCTAGGGTTGGAAACCCTAGGGTGGGGGGCGCACCACTTGCCTTGGGGGGCACTCCACCCCCCCTGGCCGCCGCCCCCTTGGGAGATTCCCATCTCCAGGGCCGGCGCCCCCCCAGGGGGCCTATATAAAGGAGGGGGAGGGAGGGCAGCCGCACCCTGAGTCTTGGCGCCTCCCTCCCCCTGCTACACCTCTTCCTCCTCCCGCAGTTGCTTGGTGAAGCCCTGCCGGAGTCCTGCTGCATCCACCACCACGCCGTCGTGCTGTTGGATCTTCATCAACCTCTCCTTCCCCCTTGCTGGATCAAGATGGAGGAGACGTCACGCTGACCGTACGTGTGTTGAACGCGGAGGTGCTGTTCGTTCGGCGCTAGGATCTCCGGTGATAGGATCACGACGAGAACGACTACCTCAACCCCGTTCTCTTGAACGCTTCCGCACGCGATCTACAAGGGTATGTAGATGCATGTCTCTCTCTCTCGTTGCTAGATGAACTCATAGATGGATCTTGGTGAACGTAGGAATTTTTTTTATTTCATGCAACGTTCCCCAACACCAATATGTCAATCTTTATGTCTCGACCATTTCGAGACTCCTCGTCATGTCCGTGATCACATCCGGGACTCCGAACAACCTTCGGTACATCAAAACTTATAAACTCATAATAAAACTGTCATCGTAACGTTAAGCGTACGGACCCTACGGGTTCGAGAACTATGTAGACATGACCTAGAACTGTTTCTGGTCAATAACCAATAGCGGAACCTGGATGCTCATATTGGCTCCTACATATTCTACGAAGATCTTTATCGGTCAAACCGCATAACAACATACGTTGTTCCCTTTGTCATTGGTATGTTACTTGCCTGAGATTCGATCGTTGGTATCCAATACCTAATTCAATCTTGTTACCGGCAAGTCTCTTTACTCGTTACATAATGCATCATTCCGTAACCAACTCATTGGTCACATTGCTTGCAAGGCTTATAGTGATGTGCATTATCGAGAGGGGCCAGAGATACCTCTCCGACAATCGGAGTGACAAAACCTAATCTCGAAATACGCCAACTCAACATTTACCTTTGGAGACACCTGTAGAGCTCCTTTATAATCACCCAGTTACGTTGTGACGTTTGGTAGCACACAAAGTGTTCCTCCGATAAACGGGAGTTGCATAATCTCATAGTTGTAGGAACTTTGTATAAGTCATGAAGAAAGCAATAGCAACATACTAAACGATCAAGTGCTAGGCTAACGGAATGGGTCAAGTCAATCACATCATTCTCCTAATGATGTGATCTCTTTAATCAAATGACAACACATGTCTATGGTTAGGAAACATAACCATCTTTGATTAATGAGCTAGTCAAGTAGAGGCATACTAGTGACATTAAGTTTGTCTATGTATTCCCACATGTATCATGTTTCCAGTTAATACAATTCTAGCATGAATAATAAACATTTATCATGATATGAGGAAATAAATAATAACTTTATTATTGCCTCTAGGGCATATTTCCTTCAGTGAATTAGGGGCTTTACCTTTTACTTACCTAGGTATACCCATTCACCATCGTAAGCTAACAAACAGAGAGTGGAAATGCATCGAAGATCGGTTTGAGAAGAAACTTAGTTGCTGGAAGGGCAAGCTCATGTCTTATGGAGGCCGGTTGATTCTTATCAATTCGGTGCTCACGAGTATGCCGATGTTCCTACTATCTTTCTTCGAAGTTCCATTTGGGGTTAGGAAAAGGCTGGACTTCTACCAATCAAGATTTTTTTGGCAGAATGATGAACTAAAGAGAAAGTACTGACTCGCCAAATGGGATATCATCTGTAGACCAAAGGACCAAGGGGGTCTGGGTATTGAGAATCTTGAGGTCAAGAACAGATGCCTTCTCAGTAAGTGGTTGTCTAAGTTATCAGTTGAGACTGACGCAACGTGGGCGCCGATTCTTCGTAACAAGTATCTGCAGTCCAAGACTTTGTCACAGGTGACAGTGAGACCAACTGATTCGCTGTTTTGGAAGGGGCTTATGAGAGTTAAGACAACCTTCTTTAATAGAACAAAGTTTATAGTCGGTAATGGCAACAATACCCGTTTCTGGGAGGATACTTGGCTTGGTGATACGCCATTGGCGCTCCAGTACCCGTCCCTGTATCGTATTGTTCAACGACGTGATGCGCTAGTTTCAACGATTATGCAGTCCATTCCCCTTAATATCCAGTTTCGGAGGGTGCTTGTTGGTGATAGGTGGGCATTTGGTGCGTAGACTGATGGAGGTTCAGTTAGCTCATCAGCCCGATCAGTTGTGTTGGAAACTTACTAGGTCTGGAGAATTTTTGGTTAAGTCGATGTATATCGATGTCATTAACTATAGTGTCATTCCTAGTTCCAAACATGTTTGGAAAGTAAAAGTTCCTTTGAAGATTAAAGTGTTTATGTGGTTTGTACATAAACAAGTCATTTTAACAAATGACAACTTGGTTAAGCGCAATTGGACATGATCTACTAGGTGCAGTTTCTGTGATTGGGATGAGACCATTAAGCACCTCTTCTTTGAGTGCCTGTTGGCGAGAGTTTTGTGGCGCACCGTGCAAATTGCCTTTAACATTACTCCTCCGAATTCGGTCGGTACGTTATTTGGAACGTGGCTTGTTGAGATAGAGTCCGATACAACTAGACACATTCGTGTAGGAGTATGTGCGTTATTATGGGCAATTTGGAACTGCAGAAATGATTTGGCTTTTAACAGAACAACAACTATTCATTTTTTGCAGGTTTTATTCTGAGCTACGGCGGTGATCCGTATGTGGTCCTTACTCACTCCGACGGAGGCCAGGGAGCGTTTGGTTACTGAATCTGTCCGGTGGGAGATGGTAGCACGGGATATCTTCAACCGGTTTGGATGGCAGTCATGTAATAGGATAGGCGATTAGTTTTCCTATCTTTGTTTTGCCAGCCGGTTGTGGCTCTATGGCCTTTTTGTCTTTGGCGTTGAGGCTCTCTGTGAGCTAGCTTTTCTTTTTATTTCCAGACTTTAAGACCTTGTTGAACCTATTTTATTTATAAATGTGGCCGTATGCATCGTTCTGATACAGAGGCCGGGGAGCCCCCCCTTTTCGAAAAAAAATATCTTCATGAATAATGTCTGAATCATTGACGCTATTCATGTTTCTTGATGCTAGGGGAAAACTATTAGATGTGCTGATGAAATGGTCAGAGAAGAGCATCCAGTGGTCTCGCCATGGTCGTTTCCTTTTTGGCTTCTTTTAGTTGGCCCAGCTTCAATGAGTTTATGTATAGCTGTTCTTCATGACACATATTGCTATCATGTAAATAATCCTGTTTGAATGAAGCAGATAAGGCAATTATGTATGACCACTTACTCCTCTTTGGTATTTTTTTTTGCGGGGGTCCTCTTTGGTATATGGAGAAGAATATTTTGATGCTCAGTTTAACCGAATTTCTATGCCATGGACTTGGTATGTAGGTATGTCGTTTTGCTTCCTTTGTAACGAAGAATGTGTTCAAGCTAGACACAAAAAAGGTTATTGTCATAAGTAGAAAATATTTAAGGATCAGTACCCAAAAGAATAATACGGATAAAAGATGCCCATCGACCATGTATGCCACCATATCCATTGATCTACTCAATGAAACTTACCAAATATTTTGTTGCAATATTTATCTACCCTATCATCTCAATATCGAGTAACAGTGGACTAAGGCACAAAATAATCGACAACGGACTTAAACACAGGCGCGGCATGGCGCCACGCCTCCGCCTACTAGTATCATGTAATTGTTGCATATCCCCCTTCACACTGTCTATTTCCATTTGTTTGGGCTGGAGTAAACTGTCACACACTAGATGGAGTGACCTGCTATCAAATTATTTTTTGGCGGCTAGCAATTTGAAGGAGTGACCTGCCATCATATTATTTTTTGGCGGCTAGCAATTTGGAACATGCTGATTCTGCAAGGCCAGGTTGATGTAGCTGAAACTTTACATGAATTTAGCAGAAAGCTACTGAATATTGATCACTGAAGGACCAAAAGTTGATTTAGAGAATTGGCAGGGGCCGCGCGAACGCGTACCCCCTCTACCATAAATTACGACGTCCACTCTCCCACTTAGGGAGATGGTAGGCCAGCGCATCCATCAAGTGCAATGTGGACCACTAGCCTAGGCCATGACTTTTCTTGATCAGCCGTCGACCCCGTCCAGGTAAGTATGTTGCAAGGGTGCACCGAGGGCTCATTATATAGCTGATTCTTCCTCCCCAGCCTCCTCCCGTAGGCGAGGTGGTACTAAACAAACTAACTTAGAGCATAATTGGTTTGATGCTAAAAGTTAGCATGCCAAATTTTGTTAACTGCCAAATTTTGGTTAGAGATTGATTGCTTGCCAATTTTCATTGCCAATCTTATAAGAAGTTGCCAAATATTGGCAATTTTTGATTTTACCAAATGTTGGCTTGACAAATATTGGCAATACCAAATGTTGGTAGCAAACCAATTATGCATGTGCAAGGTCGTGGGCCTGATTCTGATGGGGCTCTCGTGCTCAGGCCCAGTTCATTAGAAAAGCGCTCTGGCATAGTGTTTGTCTATTTCATCAAAAATTGGTAAGATCATAGCAGCTTCTGCCATCATAGCAGCTTCTGCCATCATCCACTGCGGCTTAGATGGATCAGGCTGCAACTTCTGCCATCATAGCAGCGGTGGAAATTCATCTAAAAAAAGCAGCGGTGGAAATTCTTCTAAAAAAAACAGTGGTGGAAACAAAGGGAGTGAAAGGCCGGCATGGCCGCACGGGGAGCACCACCGGAGGGTGTTGGGGCCGGATGACAAGACCAGGTGCTTGTGATGCCCATCGACGGGCAAGCACCTGGTGTGGCACAGGGATTGACGATATCGGCGAGGTCTGCAAGAGCCCCGACGACCCAAGAAGGGAAGAACAAGGTAAGGGTATGTGCTGATAATGATCCAAACTGACAGAGGGAGATGTGCGCGGTCTTAGAAGATATATTCAGTTCTCTCCTCTCTGGTTAATTTTGATGTTTTTCAGATTGTGTAGTAGTAGTAGTTATGTACGAGAGAATGCAATCTTGCTGTGCACAAACTAGTGCGTTTTTCATATGAAGTTCATCCATGGTCAAATGTTTGTACTAACTTGTAGGAACACTGCTGCAAGATGAGTTGTGCCAATGTGCTTTTCAAAGCAGACTTGCATAACAGGTAGCGTATATGTGTGTGTGCCTAAGCTAGTATAGCTCACTTTGGAAATGAAAGCTTGGTCAGCTGGAAGGAAGGTTACACTACTCAGCTGTTGGACTGACAAGATAAGAGTTCCTTTGAGTATATACGTTGGGGTTCTCTGTTAATTTTGCTATGCTAGTCTAATTGATGATATGATACCCTGAACCCTGCAGCCCGTCCATGAGATCAGAAGACTCGGATGGTGAAGATGTTCCTCCACCCATGAGGAATATCTTTCTAAGAAATAAGAATGGTGGCCGGTAAAGTCATGGCTAGGAACAGGAAAGGGCTTCAGGCCATAAAAGAGTTGCCGACGCTAAAGAAGCCGGACGAGCCAGATTTCTTGGTCGAACCCTACGAGTAAGGTATAATGGTCTATCCAGAACGGCCACTGATTCTCTAGCTCTGCTACCAAGTTAGGCCTTGATTGGATTGTCGTTTCCAGCGCTTTTACCCCTGTAAAATATACAGCGCTTTTACCCCTGTAAAATATACAGAGCACAATCCGTCGTTTTGATTCTCAGGTGGAATTTGCACACGGACGGTAAGATACACTTGTAAAACAATAAAAATACACCGATTCCAAGCAGAACTTTAGTCTTCTTTGCTGCATTCAGGAGACTGTTTTTTTGACGGTGCATTGAGGAGACTGTAACCCGGTTGGAATTCGGATTCGCAGAACTGGTCGTTGATGCGAGAATGCTAATTAACACTGAATCCCAAATGCATGGTGGGATACCTTACCAAGAGATGTTTATAACAATTTAAAGTACACATATATAATAGTCATCGGTACGTTGTACATTTGTAAAATTCTTGGTGCCTCAGCACAGGGTGCCGCTACACTGGCTGTCTGAGTTTCAAAGAAATCCTGACATTGATGCCATAGTCTGTATCATTTTGGAGCCTATAAACTGTCTGTCCGTACAAGGTTCGCTATTTTGTTGAAAGTATAGACTGTAAAGGCCACTTGAACATCAACTTCAGGTAATGCTGCATATGCGTCTCATCACACTGTCTATTTCTAAAATGCCACACTGGATTGAGTGACCTGTCAGCAATTTGAAACCATATAAGCTGACTCTGCAAGGCCAGGATAAAGTAACTGAAACTGAACGTGAATTCAGCACAAAGAATCACTAAAGTAGGAAGGACAAAATTTAATTCAGAGAATTGGCAGGGGCCGCGCGAACGCGTACCCCCTCTACCACAAATTACGACGTCCACTCTCCCACTTGGGGAGATGGTAGGCCAACGCATCCACCAGGTGCAATATGGACCACTAGCCTAGGCCACGACTCTTCTTGATCAGCCGTCGACCCCGTCCAGGTAAGTATGTTGCAAGGTTGCACCGAGGGGTCATTATATAGCAGGCTCCCCCTCCCCTGCCTCCTCTCGCTGGCGAGGTGGTACTAAACAAACTAACCAAGAGCGCCCTGGTGCAGCTGGTGCAAGGTCGTGGGCTTGATTCCGGTGCTCAGGCCCACTTCATTAGAAAAATGATCTCTCTGGCACAGAATGTCTATTTCATCAAATGGGCTGTCTCCACCCCTCAAAAAATAAAATCAAATGGGCTGTCTCCACGAAAGCTGGCATTTCAACTTCCAATACATACTTATCATGGAATGTTACTCAAAAAAAAACTTATCATGGAATAAAATCCAAGAGGAGTAAGCATGTCACTGAAAATAGCTAGCTGAAATCAAGGATGGTAGACGTAAGACCAGGGTGTTGGGGCCGGAAGGCCAGGTGCTTCTGATGCTCATCGACGGCAAGCACCGGGTGTGGCACAAGGAGCAATTGCACCCAGGGGTTGGAGATATCGACGAGGTCTGCGAGAGTTTTTTTTTTTTACATGATTGCCGACATGAGTTATCTGAAGCCATGGACTGATTATGATCCAAACTGACAGAGGGAGATGTGCACAGTCTTAGAAGATATATTTAGTCTTACCTGAAGCTTCAGTTACAAGTAGAACCTCACGCTGGGAGGAGTTTTTATTCTGAGAAGCACCAATTTTCCTTATTCTGAATTTTTCAGGTTATCTACTGTCCTAGAGATTGTAATGAGGTGACCACACATTGAATAAACTAGCATCTGATGCTTTTAATTAGTTCGTGCACTCTTGGAGCATGGATGTTAGCAATTGACAGAGTCATGCACGTATACAGTTGGTGTTCTAAAATTTCGTTTGCTCTGAAGGCAGAAAGGATATCCACGTGAACTCTGAAGACAGAAACGGATATCTCTCCACCAATGGGCCCAACGGCTCATTGGGCCCTTGACCCACGCCCTGATCGGGGGCGTCCAGCCCAAGCAAGGCTGGTGGGCCCCTGTTGCGCAGTGCTATAAAGAGGAGGTGGGGACCAGGGGCACAGGGTACGAGGTTCGTCACCGCCACTGTTCCCCACTCCTAACTCTATCCGATCCAAAGGGAGGCGCTGAAGCGATGGGAAGCCCATCGACGCCACCACTCTCTGCCATCACCGGCCACCCCACCATGGCCGGAACCGGGACCTCCTTGAGCCACAAGCAGAAGGTAAGAACTACCGGAATATCTAGCCTAACCGATCCCGACGGATCTAACAATGGTATCAGGCCATCTAGGCTAAGAATTTCGGTACAAAGTGCATACACAGAAAAAAAAAATCCCTCCCTCCCCACCCCTTCCCAAAGAACCCTAGCAGGGCAGAGACAAACAACAACAAAAAAGCAGAAAGTTTACCGGCAGAGGGCCTCGGCCCCCGCCGGCAAAGTGCGCCGCCACTCCGGCCGCGCCAGCCCCTCTCGATCCGAACGGGCATCGGCAAGCCGAGCCGTCCGGTCGAAGAACAACCCCGCAAGGGGCAAAGGGCACTGCGACCAATCCGCTCGACGGCGGCGCGCTCACCGCAAGGTGGACGCGCAACCAGCGAGGGGGAAGGCCACGGCGCCGCTGTCGTTCGCTCTGCCATCGTTGAACTCGAATGGGAGCAAAGGAGGCAGCAGGTTCTCGCTCTCTCTCTCTCTCTCTGCCACGGTGTGTTAAGGATAAAAGAAAAGAAGAAAACAGAAGGGGAAAGGGAAAAGGTGGAGCCTCACCGCGCCGGGGAGCCTCGCTAGCCACCGGCCAGCCGCCGGCAGCTAGAGAGGTCCGCGGCGATGGGGATCAGAGAGGGCTCGACCCCGCTGCTCTCTTTCTCTGTCACTAGAGATATGGAGGGAGGAAAGGAAGGGAAAAAGAGGCGCGGCAGGGTGGCCGTCGCCGGCGGCCGGGCGCGGCGCGGTGGCCCTCGGCGCCGTCGCCGGCGGCTGGGCCATCGATGTCGCGGGCGACTACAGAGACGAAGAGGGAAAGAAGCATCGAGAGAATGGGGGCTAGGTTTTCGGATCGGGGGCTCTCCTCGGTTTTGTTCGAGAGAAAAGTTCGCTGGATCGTTAGATGCAATCGAACGGCTGAGATCGAAACCCTAGCCTCGCCCCGGGCTTTTTGGGCCAAAAGTTGAGTCGGACCAGGCCAGCCGCCGCGGGCGCACGCGCGGGGCGCTGGGCCGAAGCCGTGGCAGCGCGCGGGGCCAGCTGCATTTTTTGTTGTTGTTATTTCTCCAGATTTTGGGCATATTTTAAATAGTTTTTCTATGCAAATATTTTCCAACGAAAATTTTGTTTTAGAAAAAAAAAGTAAACAGAAAAAGTTTCTGAAAATTAAAATAGAAAATTTTCAGAAAAGGAAATGTTCATGAATTTTACAAAGAAAATAATAAAGTTCATGAATTTTTATTTGGTCAAAGAAAAGTTTTTGTAAAGAATAAAAAAGTCCATGATTTTTCTATTCATGTTTATCTGCTGCAAATAAAAATAAAAGTTTGTTTTTTTTGAAAAAGTGAATAGAACTAAAGAAAAAGATTATATTCTAATGCATTTTTGAACCAACCGGTTAAAATTGCTTAGAGAGTAAAAGAGTATAGAATTGTTTCTGAATAGAATATTGTAAAGTTTTCCGCTGCAAAATAAAAGTTGTATCCTCCAATTAAATTGGAACCAACGGAAAAAATTAATTGGAAGAACTGTTCTTAGCAATGTTTTTCCCCTGTGGGTGAAATAAGATGCAGATAGCTTCTGCTATAACAGTAGAAAGACATTTGATTAAAGTTTAATTATGGTATTGTTATTTTCTGACCAATGTTGATGATGACGATATTATAATTCTATGAGTCTTATGTTCAAAGCTTAAATCTCTGATAAAAGTTGTATCAAAATTTTCAGAGAACCGATAAAAGATCAAGAAATGCTCTTGAACAAGAGAAATGTATATTTCTTGTTTCCGCTGTAATAAAGTTGGTGATGATGGTTATTTCTTAACAAAGTTGTTTAATAGACATACTATGAAAAAAAAGTTTATACTATCATCACATTGTTTATGAGTTATATGCATTATTTTCATTTCCGCCCAACGGTGATATGGAATTAATGTAGAAGAATGATGTTTTGTTCTAATTCTGCCCAACGGTGATTTAGAATATAAAATAAAGTTATAAAAGTTTAATGTGCATATTTTTTTAACTAGATAAACATGGGGTTATTTTTATGCTCATTATTGTTGATTATTGGTTAAGTTTTCTCACACTAAAAGTTTTCCATGCCTTCATTCGTGAAAGCAAACGGCTGGGTACTTGTGACCCGAGAGATGACAAAGAAAGGTCAACGTAAGGGAGTATGTTCTCTCTAAAGAATGACTTCAAAAGAAAAGAGATATATAATTGAGAGTCTTGCTCGACGAATGTCTTCATGTACTCTCCATGGAAAAGAATTCTCATCTTCTATGAGATGCAATAAGTGATATGCGTGATTAATTTGACCAACGTCGGATTAAGCATGTGTATTAAAGAATATTCGGATTTATTCCTAAATTTGATGATTGAATATGCAGAAAAAGAGCCAATTCTGGCCTTTATGTCCCTTACAGGGAATTACCCGCATGGCGGGGAAAGATGATTATGATAAAACCAGCATGGCAGGAAAAGTCTGGGAAAATCCTTGCGTAACCCGTATGGCGGCAGAAATTTTCTCAGACTTATCATGTATGACAGGAGAAAAACATGATGACTCATGTGCTTTTAATGTGTCCCACTCTGGGAGAAAAGTATGGAGTAGCTATTATGCCTTCCTCGTATCGACCGTACATCTTATGTGTAACGGTCATTAAGCACTCAATAAATCCGAAGAGAATAAAAGTTACAAACGAACCTAAAGATAAGAATGATATGCAAGTGTGACTTGCAAAAGTACTAATGATAAAGAATTCTATTGAGTTTCTGAAATGGAATAAGGAAAAAGTACTCCCATACCAGTTAACTGATAACTTCATTACATATGAAGTAATCAGATAAATGAAGTAGATACTCAAAGTTTCCTCAATTCACAAGAGTTGTGAATGGTTTTTCGAAATTGTGGCAGAAAAGTTCTTGCCACATTTCGAGGGAGAGAAAGAAATATGAGATACCCATTAATGAAGAATGTGATCGTCCGGGGGAGTACGATGATTATAATAATACCCCTAAAGAAAAGAAGACTAAGGAATACTAAGACGGTGCTTAAAGTGCCATAAAGAAAAAAGTTTTAACAGAATAAACCCAAATAATAAAGTTTAAAGATACACCATTCTTAGTGAAGATGGAGTAATCTGAGGGAGCATGGTATGAAGATACCTAAGACTCAAATAGATTGTATCTGGGGGAGCACGTTGTATGACCTATACAACACCCATTGTTAGCTCTATAAAGGAGGAATGATTTAACATGGATCTTATGATAAAGGTTCCTGTAAAACCTATTGCCTCTTGGAAATGAAAGACTATACAATAATTTGCCTTTTGGCAATGACAGAGCAACAACAGACCCATATGAAAGAAGTGCTAGTACCTGAGACACAGATGGTCTCAAGGAATGAGAAAATCAGATACTTCTGATTACTATAAAGTCTATGTTAGTGAAATTCAAATGGAGGTTGATCCCACCTCATCTAGAGCGCTCAATCGAGTTTTTGAGAAGTGTCTGCTTATCTAAATGATAAGAGACTATGAGATGAAATGAAATTGATGAATTCTGACGATGTTCGGGACTCATGAGTAATTTCCAATGGAGCCAAAACAGTAGGCTGTAAAGAGTCTACAAGGTCAATGTGACTCCAAAGGAAATATGTAAAGGTGTAAAACACGACTAAGATCGAAAGGTTTTTGCGCATTTTACACTAATAGATTACAATGAGTGTTGGTAGCACATTATGATCTGAGTTACATCAGATGAAAGATATTATGATCTGAGTTACTTCAGATGAAAGTAAAGAACATAGGGGATACTGCCTGAAGAAGTCTTTATGGACTAAAGTAATCAAATGTTGTTTTGGGTTAAAGAAAATGAGAGGACAATTGTGTTTGTATAAAGTTATAGAATGGGAATTTCATTTCCTATATCTTGTACATGCGGATAACATTCTGCTTGTTAGTAGTGATGTTAATTCGACTGCAGGAGGAAAAGAAGTTTTTGTCCTCAAAGTTCAAAAGAATGTCTCTCGTTATAAGGATCGAGATTCACCGAGAAAAGAATAAAAGGGGTATTAGGAGTGTCGCATGGGCATGCTAAGGAAAGTTTCTAAAGTATGCATGCGAGAAAACCTACACCTGTTCTTATAGTAAAGGGTAATGATTTTGGGAACTTTAGTGTTCCAAAAGTCAATACGAAATAGACCAAATGAATATGGTACCATATGCTTCAGCTGTTGGAAGCTTAATGAATGCAAAAGTATAACATTACCGTGACACAGTTCACGTAACCGGGTTGTTTTGGTAATGTCCAGTCCAGATATAGATCACTGGAATGGAGTCAAGGATATTGGCCTCATGCTGAAAGAAATAAGTCATCTCAAAAGATTGTGAGTACAAAGACAGGACTTGTGAAATGTATAGCGAAATCCACAATTGTCGCTAACTTTCATACTTGGAGATTTTTGTGTGGAAAAGCTCCAAAGAATGAAACAATTATCATAAATGTGATGCAAAGATACTTTATAGCTTGATATGAGGCTGAGGGACAGGCAAAATGGTTAAGGAGACCTGTACCCGGAGTTGATAATGGTTGCAACAACGATAACCATTTTAAAGTTTGTGCTCCTATGACAACGAGTCAAGTGTTGATGCCAAACACACTAACACAGAGTTATGCGTTGTAAAGGAGAAAGTCCGGAATTATGTAGAAATGCTTGAAGCATAAGCAACAGACAAGTGTTTTGCAGATCTGCTTATTAAAGGCTTACCGCCCAGTGTGTTCGGAGAACACGCAGTCTACATGGGTTTTATGGTATAGTCTAACACTTCCGGACAATAAAAGGGCCCAAGGTTAAAGAAACTATTTCAAAACAGAGGTGTGTGTTGTAGGTGTTGATTCTATCGGGATAGACCGTGATGATGAGACATGCTCTACATGCAAATCTGTGATGGAACGAGTACTTTGAAAAGAGTTATTTCAAAGTATAAAGTTAAAAGTATATGATGAGATCAAGGGGGAGAATGTTAGATTGATCTCTCCACCAATGGGCCCAACGGCTCATTGGGCCCTTGACCCACGCCCTGATCGGGGGCGTCCAGCCCAAGCAAGGCTGGTGGGCCCCTGTCGCGCAGTGCTATAAAGAGGAGGTGGGGACCAGGGGCATAGGGTACGAGGTTCGTCACCGCCACTGTTCCCCACTCCTAACCCTATCTGATCCAAAGGGAGGCGCTGAAGCGATGGGAAGCCCACCAACGCCACCACTCTCTGCCATCACCGGCCACTCCACCATGGCCGGAACCGGGACCTCCTTGAGCCACAAGCAGAAGGTAAGAACTACCGGAATATCTAGCCTAACCGATTCCGACGGATCTAACACTACGTTCATCGCTCTGTGACGCTAAGTGTTTAAATCTTACAGGACCAAATATAACCAAAATATGTGGACATCACGCTAGACCCACTTGTCCCGCATAAAACATATGTGGGCACGTGCGGGCACAATATAAATTACCACAATTTCCTGCCGTACTAGACCGGCAGTAATTAATTATAATCCATAGGTTTTGATCTGCCACTCTGGCCTCTCCATGCACACATAGCTATATATCTAGTGCATATGTATTGTTCCGTGCGGCCTAGAAGCATTTCATCTCAATTTCTCATGTATTTATTCTGCTTATGTATCTTTACTTAATGTGCAGATGTGCAGATGTGATACCAGCTATCAAGGCATCAAGTACTCTACTGCTGGGCATAACAGTAACATTCTAGTGGTTATAGTTCTTGCTCAGCATCT
This sequence comes from Triticum aestivum, assembly GCF_018294505.1. NCBI lineage: Eukaryota > Viridiplantae > Streptophyta > Magnoliopsida > Poales > Poaceae > Triticum > Triticum aestivum. The sequence continues at coordinate 665,436,566 of NC_057810.1, read as the reverse complement.
TCCAAGACTATATCTCATATTCCCTCTAACTTATGAATTTGTCAAAGCTACTGGAGTTGTTGCAAAGGCTGCCTGTGGAGGGCCTGTATACAATACAACCTGCTACTTTACTTGTTAGCTAGTCATGTACGGTATATATATGCTTTTATAGGCAACCTTTCATGGTTTGATATGTATTGCAATTTTCTTAGGATCCCCTGCTCCTCTTCATTCAGGTACTAGGTGCAGTATGGTGCTTGCTAGGAGTATCTGTTGATGACCAAACAGCCTGCTGGAAAATGAGTTGCAAGAATGAAACTGGGTGTAATATTAGGTACCTCGACTGTGATATTACGCCAAATAAGACATCTGCTAGTACAACTTATGTCTTCAGCAGCTGCAATGCTAGTACTATTTCAATAATAAAGGCCCAATGTTTAATTTAGAGAATTGGCAGGGGCCAAACAAACACATAAATCCTCACAATTATAAAAGCCAAATCTTATTTAAAAATTGGCAGGGGCCGCGCGGACGCGTACCCCCTCTATCACAAATTATGACGTCCACTCTCTCACTTGGGGAGATGGTAAGCCAGCACATCCACCAAGTGCAATGTGAACCACTAGCCTAGGCCACGACTCTTCTTGATCAGTCACCCCGTCCAGGTAAGTATGTTGAAGGGTGCACCCAGGGATCATTATGTAGCAGTCTCTCCCTCTCCTGCCTCCTCTTGCTGGCGAGGTGGTACTAAACAAACTGGCTAAGAGCGCAGCACCGTGGTGCGGCTGGTGCAAGGTCGTGGACCTGATTCTGATGGGACTTTTGGTGCTCAGGCCCAGTTCACTACAAAACCGATCTCTCTGGCACTAGAAAAACGATCTCTCACATCCAAGCCCACATAAATCATCTTCGTGTTTCTCAAAAAAAAAAGGTGCTGAAACGATGTGGACTGTCCTGCCATGGCCGAGAGGAGCTCCCGGAGAGCCCCCTCCCCTCAAAAAAAAGGAAAACGGAGAGCCCCCGCCCCGGCCATGGCCAACTGACAGAGGGAGATATGCGCAGTCTTAGAAGATATATTCAGTTATCTCCTCTCTGGTTAATTTTGATGTTTTTCAGGTTATGTTTATGTAGTACGAGAGAATGTAATCTTGTTGTGCATTGCGTTCATCCATTGTCAACTGTTTGTACTAACTTGTAGGAACACCGCTGCAAGATGAGTTGCGCTAATGTGTTTGTCAAAGCAATGGGTGGGTGCTTCACACTTGCATAATACGTACCGTATATGTATATGTGCCTAAGCTAGTATAGCTCACTTTGAAACAGAAAGCTTGGTCAGCTGGAAGAAAGGTTACACCAGTCAGCTGTTGGACCGACCAGATAAGAGCTCCTTTGGGTATATACGTTGGGGTTCTCTGTTAATTTTGCTATGCTAGTGTAATTGATGATACCCTGAACCTGAAGCTTCAGTCACAAGTAGGACCTCACGCCGGGAGGAGTTTTAATCTGAGAAGCTCCTAATTTTCTTTTTCTGAATTTTGCAAGCTATCTATTGTCCTAGAGACTGTAATAAGATGACCACACGTTGAATAAACTAGCATCTGATGCTTTTAATTAGTTCATGCACTCTTGGAGCATGGATGTTAGCAATCGACAGTCATGCACGTATACAGTTGGTGTTCTAAAATTTTGTTTTGCTCTGTAGACAGAAAGGATATCCACATGAACTCTGAAGACAGAAACGAGTACTCTGAAACTTACGTTCATCGCTGTGTGACGCTAAGTGTTTAAATCTTACAGGACCAAATACAACCAAAATATGTGGACATCCCGCTAAACCCACTTGTCCCGCATAAATCATGTGGCCACAATATCAGGTATAACATTCTTGTTGCTTATACTTCTTGCTCAGTACTATCTTCCAAGACTATATCAGGTATAATGTTCTATCCAGAACGGCCACTGATTCTCTAGCTCTGCTACCAAGTTAGGCCTTGATTGGATTGTCGTTTCCAGCGCTTTTACCCCTGTAAAATATACAGCGCTTTTACCCCTGTAAAATATACAGACCACAATCCGTCGTTTTGATTCTCAGGTGGAATTTGCACACGGACGGTAAGATACACTTGTAAAACAAATACAGGTGTATAAAAATACACCGATTCCAAGCAGAACTTTAGTCTTCTTTGCTGCATTGAGGAGACTGTTTTTTTGATGGTGCATTGAGGAGACTGTAACCCGGTTGGAATTCGGATTCGCAGAACTGGTCGTTGATGCGAGAATGCTAATTAACACTGAATCCCAAATGCATGGTGGGATACCTTACCAAGAGATGCTTAGCAGTTTAAACTACACATAGATATTCTAGTCATCGTTACGTTGTACATTCAGATGTAGCTGTGCTTGTAAAATTGTTGGTGCTTCAGCACTGCGGTGTCGCTACAGTGACTGTCTGAGCTTCAAAGAAATCCTGACACTGAAGCCATAGTCTGTACCATTTTGGAGCCTGTAAAGTGCAAGGTTTGCTAATTTTGTTAAAAGCGTAGACTGTAAAGGCCACTTGAACATCAACTTCACGTAATGCTGCATGTGCGTCTCATCACAGTCTATTTCTATACTGTCACACTGGATTGAGTGACCTGTCAGCAATTTGAAACACCATATAAGCTGACTCTGCAAGGCCAGGATAAAGTAACTGAAACTGAACGTGAATTCAGCACAAAGAACCACTAAAGTAGGAAGGAAAAAATTTAAAGTACGACTCTTCTTGATCAGCCATCGACCCCATCCAGGTAAGTATGTTGCAAGGGTGCACCGAAGGATCGTTATATAGCAGGCTCCCCCTCCACTGCCTCCTCTTGTTGGCGAGGTGGTACTAAACAAACTAACTTTTTTTTTGAGGGAACTAAACAAACTAACTAAGAGCGCAGCGGCGTGGTGCAGCTGGTGCAAGGTCGTGGGCCTGATTCCGATGGGCTTTCGGTGCTCAGGCCCAGTTCATTAGAAAAACGATCTCTCTGGCACAGAACGTCTATTTCATCAAATGGGCTGTCTCCAAGAAAGCTGCAGGTAGACGTAAAATCCAAGCCCGCATCCAAGCCCACCACAAATCGTCTCCGTGGAAACCCTAAAAAAAATCATCTTGGTGGACGTCCACGGGTAAATAAGATGTGGACTGTCCTGCCATGGCCGGGAGGAACACCCGGAGAGCCCCGAGGAACCAAGAAGGGAAGAACAAGGTAAGAGTATGTGTTTTCTTGCTGATATGAGTTACCTGAAGCCATGGACTGATTATGATCCAAACTGACAGAGGGAAATGTGCACAGTCTTTGAAGACATATTCACTTCTCTCCTCTCTGGTTAATTTTTGATGTTTTTCAAACTATGGAGTAGTACTAGTAGTTATGTACGAGAGGGTGTAATAATCTTGTTGTGCACAAACTAGTGCGTCTCTCATCTGAAGTTCATCCATGGTCAAATCTTTGTGCTGACTTGTATGAACACCGCCGCAAGATGAGTTGTGCCAATGTGTCTGTCAAAGCAATGGGTGGGTGCTTCAGATTTGTACAACATGGTACCGTATATGTGTACGTGTCTAAGCCAGTAGCTCACTTTGGAACTGAAAGCTTGGCCAGCTGGAAGGAAGGTTACACTACCCAGCTGTTGGCCTGACCAGATAAGAGTTCCTTCGAGTATATACATTGGGGTTCTATGTTAATTTTGCTATGCTAGTCTAATTGATGATACCCTGAACCTAGAGCTTCAGTTACAACTTACAAGACTGGACCTCACGCTGGGAGGAGTTTTATTCTGAGATGCACCAATTTTTCCTTATTCTGAATTTTGCAAGTTATCTACTGGAGAGGTCCTAGAGATTGTAATAAGGTGACAACACATTTAATAAAATAGCATCTGATGCTTCTAACTAGTTCGTGTTTGCGGAGTTTGCCTTCCTAAAAAATCAGGGTGACATTGTCACCGGACAGAACACAGACTATGATGGTTGCCAATGCAGAAGGACGAATTGGGTATGTGCCGCTGGAGATATTGGACTCCCTGTCAAGAAATTTGTCGCCGTGGTCACTCCAAACAGCAGACCGCTCGATGCCAGTTTATGTTATTTCCAGGTGCAAGCAACAGAGTATGTGCAAAACTAGGCAGTGCTAGCCCCGCTGCCACTGACCAACACAGCAATCCTTTTCTTCTACGCCACCACCAAGTTTTTTTTTTTGAGGCAATCCCACGAAGCTTTATTAAGACGTCACAACGTTTACAGGGACGAACAAAAGATTTCCGGGGTGTCCTCACCAAACATGGCGGCCCACCCCTAATGTAAGAGCATGCTTCGCTAGATTGTGAGACTCGAAATTCGAGCTCCTAAACTCGTGGACAAAATTACAGATAGTAAAAGATCTACTTGCCTCTAATATTTCATGTATAATCGCACCGTAACTTGCCAGACACTGTTGCTTGATGTCGTCCACCACCACCTTGCAATCAGTAGCTACATGTATAGGTTCATTGAGATCTTGAGCTAGGGCAAGAGCCTCCCGGACTGCCATCGCTTCAAGTGTTGTAGGGTCATCAACTCCCCTGAAACTGATCGCCGAGGCACCCAAGAATACTCCGTTCTGATCCCTGCATACTGCGGTTACCACTCCCCTCTTCTGATTTCTTCTTGTCGCTGCATCCACATTTACTTTTGCCAAAGTCGCCGGTGGATGTAGCCACTGTGTAGGCTTAGGCTGAGGCTGGGCACTCACCACTCGTCGAGGTGTTTCAATTACCTTGAGATCATTCACATAAGATTCGATGAACTGATGTGTTGACATTGGGCTGGTAAATATATCCTCATAAATCGCCTTTCTCCTCGCTCTCCACACCGCCCAGAGGGATATGATTAGTCTCACAAATCCTGTTGGAGTTAGAGCCTCATGCAGAGCGAACAACCAGTTCTTCGCGTTTGCATCGTCGTTTAGACTAATCTGTTCCACCAAGCGCTCATCTAACAAAGCCCAAATGCATCTCTGACATAGTGCAATCCAGCAAAGCATGTCTCCATGAGTCTTGAGCTCCACAGAGAGCGCAATGGGGAGTCTGTGACATGTTGCGGTGATGTAAAACATCAGCGGAAGGCATCGAGTGCTGGGCTAGCCGCCATGCAAAGATTTTCTGCTTCGAAGGTACCTTAGTATGCCATAACGAATTCCATGCATGTCCTTCTGAAGACAAATCTGAGATCCCTGCATTTTCATCTATCCAATCCTCCCTCTGAAATTTGGTGTTTAACACCATCTGATAAGCCGATCGAACTGAAAAGATACCTCGGCGTTCCGCACTCCAAGCCCAAAAATCATCAATATTGCGTGTGCATAATGGGATAGCCAAGATAGCATCTGCGTCAAACGGTATGAACACCGAGCGGACGAGGTCCTCTCTCCAAGTAGCCGTGGTGGCGTCAATCAGTTCCGGGACGAGCCTGGGAGGGCTGGCTACTAGCGCCGTGATGGGCCTCATCGGACCCGATCTGGGGAGCCAGTTGCTTTCCCATATGTCAGTGGTCGCACCATTGCCTATTCTTCGAATAAGACCTTGCTTCAGAACATCCCTCCCATCGATGATAGCCCGCCATATTTGTGATGGGTGGCTGCCCAACTCAGCATCAAGAATAGAGCCTTGCGGGTAGTAAACAACTTTTAGGATGCGTGCGCTTAGGGCCGATGGATCATGCAAAAGCCTCCACGATTGTCTGGCCAACAATGCCAGATTAAAGATCTCCATGTCTCGAAATCCCAAGCCTCCCAAGTATTTGGGGTGTATCATCACATCCCAAGACACCCAAGCTGGTTTCCGTTTGCCCTGCTTGCTCCCCCACCAGAATTGTCGAATGACCGACGTTATATTATCACAAAGTCCTCTTGGCAACCGGAAGCATGCCATGGCGTATACCGGTATAGCTTGGGCCACGGATTTTATTAGAACTTCCTTTCCTGCAGTTGATAAAAGTTTCTCCATCCATCCTCTTACCTTCTCCCATATCCTGTCTCTGAGATACTTAAATTTCCCCATCTTGGCTTGGCCAACATCTGTGGGCATCCCCAAATATCTGTCGCTTAATGACTCATTGTGCACATGCAGAATGTTCTTGACACTATCTCGTCTCTGCTGTGGGCATCCCTTGCTGAAAAAGATAGATGATTTGTCATGATTGATCCTTTGGCCAGATGCACTACAATATGTCTCCAACAGGTTTGATACCGCTGTCACGCCCTCAGAGCTTGACTTAAATAGCAACAGGCTGTCATCAGCAAAAAGGAGGTGGTTCACAATTGGAGTTGTAGGAGCCACCTTGATTCCCTCAAGACCCGACGACTCAAAACTGGATTTTAAAAGGCACGAAAGGCCCTCTGCTGCGATTAAGAAAAGATAAGGAGAGATGGGATCTCCCTGCGGAATTCCTCTTGATGGAACAAATTGCTCTAGCTTCTCACCATTAAACATAACTGAAAAAGAGACGGACCGGACCATGCTCATAACTGTGTCAACCCAAGGTTGTGCAAAGCCCAACTTCTCCATCATGGCCTGCAGGTAGTCCCACTCAAGCCTATCATAGGCTTTCATCATATCCAACTTCAAAGCGCAAAAGTTGTTGGACTTGGATTTGTTCCGTTTCATAAAGTGAAGACACTCGTAAGCACATATTATGTTGTCAGTTATTAGCTTGCCTGGAACAAAAGTTGACTGCTCATGAGATATTATATCTGGTAGTATCTGTTTGAGTCTATTGGCAACTACCTTTGAAGCAATTTTGTATATGACATTGCATAAGCTTATTGGACGAAACTGTGCAAGCTGAGTTGGGTTCAAAACCTTCGGGATGAGCACCAAAATAGTGTCATTCACACACTCAGCACTTTCCTCACCTCTGACTATCCTGAGCACAGCATGGGTGACCTCTTCACCACAGATATCCCAGTGTCGTTGATAGAAATGAGCCAGGAAACCATCGGGCCCCGGTGCCTTCATCGGGAACATCTGGAAAAGGGCAGTCTTAATCTCCTCATTACTGTATGGGGCCAACAAAATATCATTCATGTGCTGCGTTACCTTTGCGGGCACCTTCGAGATGACTTGGTCCAATACATTTGCACCTTCGGAGGTATATAGACTCTTATAGAAATCTGACACCATCGTTCTCAATGCTCCTGGATCATCAATGATTACACCCAAAGAATTCGCAAGCGCTTTAATCATATTCCTTTTACGTCTCTGGCTTGCCCGAAGATGAAAAAAGCGAGTGTTTCTGTCCCCCGCCGATAACCATTCCAGTCTAGACCGCTGCCTCCACATGAGTTCCTCCCTATGATAAAGTTTGATTAATCTCTCGTTGATCTTCAACTCGACGTGAGACGGCCCCGTCCTTGCTGGGTTAGCCCTCAACCATTCAATCTTGGTTTTAAGGCCTTTGATTTCCTTGCGCACGGAGCCAAAAGTATTCCTATTCCACCGCCCAAGATCAGCTGCAACCACGCCCAGCTTATCACGGAGCTCTTGCATTCTTGCTGTCGCCCCGCCCGCTGCCCAGCTTTGCAGCAAGGTGTCGCCCAGGTCTTCATGCGCCTCCCACATGACCTCATACCTAAAAGTTCTCGGTATCTTCAGGACCGGCGCATCAAGCATGTTAAGCAATATAGGGCAGTGGTCAGAGGAGGCAGCCGTCAGATGTTTTAAGAAGGCCATCAGAAACCTCTCATTCCATTCAGTTGTTGCCATAGCTCGATCAAGCCTTACCCTAGTATAGCTTCCTCCAGCCACTTTTTTCTCATATGTCCAAAAGTGTCCCTGGTATCCCATATCCATGAGCATGCAAACGTCCACGGCATCCCGGAATCCCTGGATTTGAGCATTACTTCTTTCTCCTATTCCTTCTTGTTCATCCGGACGTAGAACTTCGTTAAAATCTCCTATGCACAACCATGGATCGCTGCTCAAACTGTTGATCCCTTTCATGATATCCCATGTTTGATGCCGTAGGTGGGTCCGTGCCTCCCCATATACTAAAGTCATCCTCCACGGATCCATGTTCTCCTCAAGAATAGAGCAGTCAATATGATACGGAGAGTAGCCCAAAATCTCAACATTTATTGTATTATTCCAAAAAATCCCTAATCCTCCACTTCTACCTTGACTACTTACAGCGTAGCCATTGTCATAACCAAGAGTAGCAGCTAGATTCTCTACCCTTACTCTATCAATTTGTGTTTCTACAATACATAGAAGGGTAGGGGCAAAAGTCTCCGCGAAAGTGCGGAGTTCGCGAACTGTCGCAGCGTTGCCCACGCCACGACAGTTCCAGCTTAACACACTCATTGGGCCCGGCGGCGCTCCTCCAGGGAGCCCACCAAGTTCTTCTTTGCCATTGGATTGTCAGTCTTGCCATCTTCTTCGGTCTTGTTTCGCTTTGCCTCCCTCTTCGGTGGAGGGCTCATCGGAGTAGAATTCTGGTGCACAACAGCGAGCTCCAGCCCGGTCACTGTCATGCTGTTATTAGTCAGCGCCCCCACCACTTGCCCAACCGATTTATTGGTTTCATTAATGACAGCAGTGTTCGTCCTTTTCCTACTGGGATCATACATGTCCACATCTGTCTTCTCTACCTGGCCTGCTGTTTCTTCATAACTGCTATCCGGCTCTCTCTCCGGCACACTTCTTGATCTGCCACTAGAGCGGCCTCCACGGCGACCACCACGACGGCCTCCTCCCTCACCAAGGCCCCTTTGGTTGTTCATGAACCACTCAGCCCAGAGTTCTTTGAAGACTAGAGCAGAGGGAGGGTGAACTCCATTATCATGCTCTTTATAGAGGTGTCCCAGCATCCCACATACCGCACACCAGTCCGGTAACCTCTCATATTTTACTTTGTAGATCTGTCTCTGTCCTTCTATGATCATTGATACCGCGTTTTTGAGTGGTTTGTGGACATTGATGCGCACCCAAACACGATAGAAATTCCCTGTGAAATCATGGGACGGAGCTTCAGCAAACAGGACTTCACCCACCTTGGCTGCTAGAGGACCGACTAGATGAGCATATAAGTCTGGCACATCATGAATTTGGATCCATATGTCAATAGTCTCCAGTTTAATCGTAGATGGTTGTAACACCCATGATGCGGCTATATCTCCCACGTGTCGAAGCACGACTTAGAGGCATAACCACATGGTGGTTTTGTCGCAAGAAGGGTCATCTTCACACAATCCCATGTAATGAACAAGAATGGGATGAAGAGAGTTGGCTTACAATCGCCACTTCACACAATACATAATTAAGATCATACATAATTCAAAATACACTCATAGACCGGCTAAGGTCAAATCCAAATGAAAAGAAGACAACCCCAAATGCTAGATCCCCGATCGTCCCGACTGGGCTCCACTACTGATCATCTGGAAACGATACATAGTAACGACCAAGGGCCTCATCAAACTCCCACTTGAGCTCGGTCGCGCCATCTGCGCTGGTATCCTCGGCACCTGCATCTGTTTTGGTAGAATCTGTGAGCCACGGGGACTCAGCAATCTCACACCCGCGAGATCAAGACTATTTAAGCTCACAGGTAGGAAAAGGGGTAATATGGTGGAGCTGCGGCAAGCACTAAGCATATATGGTGGCTAACATACGCAAGTGAGAGCGAGAAGAGAAGCAACGCATCGGTCGAGAAGCTAGAAGCGATCAAGAAGTGATCCTGAAACTACTTACGTCAAGCATAACTCAAACCGTGTTCACTTCCCGGACTCCGCCGAGAAGAGACCATCACGGCTACACACGCTGTTGATGCATTTTAATGAAGTCAAGTGTCAAGTTATCTACAACCGGACATTAACAAATTCCCATCTGCCTCATAACCGCGGGCACGGCTTTCGAAAGATAATATACCCTGCAGGGGTGTCCCAACTTAGCCCATCACAAGCTCTCACGGTCAACGAAAGATATACCTTCTCCTGGGAAGACCCGATCAGCTTCGGAATCCCGGTTCGCAAGACATTTCGACAATGGTAAAACAAGACCAGCAAGACCGCCCGATGCGCCGACAAATCCCGATAGGAGCTGCACATATCTCGTTCTCAGGGCAACACCGGATGAGACTAGCTACGAGTAAAACCAGACTTCGAGTTTCCCCGAGGTGGCCCCGCAGGCAGCTCAGTTCGGGCCAACACTCGAAGGAGCACTGGTCTGGGGGGGGGGGTTAAAATAAAGATGACCCTTGGGCTCGCGAAAACCCAAGGGAAAAAGGCTTAGGTGGCAAATGGTAAAACCAAGTTTGGGCCTTGCTGGAGGAGTTTTATTCAAAGCGAACTGTCAAGGGGGTCCCATAAATCACCCAACCGTGTAAGGAACGCAAAATCAAGGAACATAACACCGGTATGACGGAAACTAGGGCGGCAAGAGTGGAACAAGTCACCAGGCATAAGGCCGAGCCTTCCACCCTTTACCAAGTATATAAGGTGCATTAATTAAACAGGAGATAATGTGATATCCCAAAATATCCATGTTCCGACCAGGAGCAAACTTCATCTTCACCTGCAACTAGCAACGCTATAGGAGGGGCTGAGCAAAAGCGGTGACATAGCCAAAAAACGGTTTGCTAGGACAGGATGGTTAGAGGTTTGACATGGCAATAGGGAGGCATGATAAACAAAGGCAGGTAGAGCTAACATAGCGATAGAGCGAGTTCTAGCAAAGCAAAGATAGAAGTGATATCGAAGGTATGGTCATCTTGCCTGCAAGGTTCTCAGAGTTGTCGAAGGCTTGATCCTCGTTAGCGTACTCAACAGGTTCCTCGTGCACGTACTCGTCTCCCGGCTCTACCCAAAGCAAGAACACAAGCAAAGGAACCACAATAAATCACGGTGCAATGCGCAAGCAACATGATGCAATACATGTCATGATATGCGAGATGTGATATGCAATGCGTATGCGTGCTCCGGGAGGAAAAAGGATGAACAAGGCATCAACTTGGCAAACCAAGTATGCCGCTGGAAAGATGAGATGATTTCGGTTGAAATCGATATGAAGATCACCGGAAACGGATGCACGGTTTGCAAATGGCAAGCAAAACAAGAATGGCACAAAGCTGCGATTAACAGCACGATGCTACTTAGCATGCAACAAGAAACTATGCTACAGCACCCCAACATAAAAACAAAGCATATGGCAGTGATCTACAGGAGATGCTTAACAAAAGAGGAACACTGAGCTACGGCTAAATCACACCATAACAGGTTCAAACAAGCATGGGAAAGTGCAAAAAATATCAGGTTGGACATGGCATAAACAGCATCACGAAGCAATGTTCAGAGCAAGTTATCAACATGCTACAGGAACTTATAATAGCAAAACAAGACATGGCATGATTCTACTCAAAGCATAGATCAAAAGTCCCTTACTGACCATGAGCCAAAAAGGACCAGAAGATATGATGGCACCCATGTAAACATAGCAAGTTTCGTTAACAGATTCAGCAAACAAAGCATGGCATTGACAGAATTACGAAGGCATCTTCGCGAGCTCGATGCACTCACTACAGAGCATTTCATGATAAACTAAGCATACATCCATCAAGAAGACATGGCATAGAAGCTATACATGGCAAGAACAACATCATAGCATACACGGATCAACTTCAACAACCTTGGCAAAATTGAATAACATGTAAACAATCTGCCAGGAAACATTTTGTAGCAAAAGTAGAGCACGAAAATGACATGCTAGACTACTCCATAATTGCAACCAGGGGCATGAATGGATAGAGCATAACCATATGTTCAAAACACCCTTACTGAAGTATCTCAAAATATGCATGGATCTCTCTGTAGCATCATGTTTACATGGCATCAAAATATCAGCAGAACAGGGACTAGAATCAGCAATATCACGAAGCCTAGTTTGCATGCTTGTGCTAGTCACCACATTGATCACAAAAATACATGGTAAGCACCTCTGTAAATATGGCATGGCATAGTTCAAAACACATGTAGGTCTCAAGTACATAAGATGCACACATCAATCATGGCAAAAATGACAAAAGTGCATGTTCTGATAAGAATCTGAAACTAACATTATGAAGCACTCTTCCAACAGCATTTCGGGCACCAATATGAGCTCAAATGAAAATGATGCAATGAGATGAAATGATTTACTCGTCGAGATGAACAAATCGGTATGCTACACGCCCAAAACGGAGCCGCGGGTGCAAAGTTGTGGTGCGACGAACATGCAACAAAATTACTGACAGAAAAAGACTTAGTGGATTTCGGGGGAGAAGAAGTCAACCCTAGGGGTCCAGATCCGACCTGGCTCGCACGGAGGCCGAGGCACGCCGGAGACTCGCCGGAGAAGAGGACGGCCGGAGGAGGACGGGGAGGGCCAGAGACGGGGCGGCGGCGGCCGAGGGCGACGCCGGGCGGCGCGACGACGATGGAGGCGGGGCCGGCGGCAGCGGGCTTCGGGCGGAGGCGGCCGGGCGGCGGCCGGAGCGGGACGGGCGAGCCGGCGGAGGAGCGGGGCGTGGGCGGAGGACGGCGCCGATCTGGGCCCGGAGGGCCTCCCGCTGGCTCGCGGGCCGGCGGCGGCGGGACGCGGACGGGCGACACGTGGCGGCGCGTGGTTCGTCGGCGGCGGCGGGAGGTGCGCGGAGGAAGGGGAAGACTAGGGTTTGCCCGAAAAATTCGGGGATGGGCACATATTTGTAGGTAGAGGGAGCTAGGAGTGTCCAAATGAGGTGTAGTTTTCGCCCACACGATCGTGATCCGACGACAGAGAGCATGGAAGTGGCTTATATGGGTTATTGGGCTGTTTTGGAGGGGTGTTGGGCTGCAACTCAAAAGAGGCCTTTGCGGTTATGCGGTTAACCGTTGGAGTATCAAACGACCTCCAAATGGCACGAAACTTGACAGGCGGTCTACCGGTGCTATACCAGGGCCACTTGGCAAGGCTCGGTCCATTCCGAGAACGTTCAACACCCGCACACGAAAAGAGACAAAAGGGGTGCGCCGGTGCATGTGGGAGTGTCGGATTGCGAAACGGACAACAGGGAAAATGCTCGGATGCATGAGACGAACACGTATGCAAATGAAATGCACATGATGACATGATATGATATGCATGACATGAATAAAATGCAAAACAAAAGACAAAACCAACCACGGAGGGAATATCATATCACATAGCCGAAAATGGCAAGAGTTGGAGTTACAAAGATGGAAAGTTACATCCGGGGTGTTACAACACTCCACCACTACAAGAGGATCTCGTCCCGAGATCTAGGACTGAAAGAACTCCGGATATTCGGAACGGAGGTGATCCTCGCGCTCCCAGGTGGCTTCTCGGTCGGAATGGTGTGACCACTTCACTTTCAGGAATTTGATTGACTTGTTGCGAGTCTTGCGCTCGGTTTCTTCAAGAATAGCAACGGGGTGCTCATGATAAGAGAGATCTTCTTGGAGGTCGATCTCTTTGAAGTTGATAGTGCGCTCAGGAGTCTTGAAGCACTTGCGAAGCTGTGACACGTGAAACACATCATGCACATTTGCAAAGTTGGACGGAAGCTCAAGTTGATAGGCGAGGTCGCCTCTTTTGCCAATGATCTTGAAAGGACCCACGTATCTAGGGGCAAGCTTCCCTTTGATACCGAAGCGACGAGTGCCTTTCATTGGAGAGACGCGGAGGTAGACATGGTCTCCGATTTCAAAAGCCAAGTCACGGTGCTTGCTATCATAGTAACTCTTTTGGCGCGATTGCGCGGCTTTGAGATTCTCACAAATGACTTTGCACATTTCTTCGGCTTCTGTGATCAAGTCGTTGCCAAGAAGTTGGCGTTCACCTGTCTCGGACCAATTGAGAGGAGTACGGCACTTTCTGCCATAGAGAATTTCGAATGGGGCCTTGCCCGAACTCGCTTGGAAGCTGTTGTTGTAGGAGAACTCGGCATATGGAAGACAATCTTCCCACTTCATACCGAAAGAGATGACACAAGCCCTGAGCATATCTTCAAGGATTTGATTGACTCGCTCGACTTGGCCACTTGTTTGAGGATGGAAAGCTGTGCTGAAACGAATGTTGGTGCCCATGGCCTTCTGAAAGGAGTCCCAGAACTTAGAAGTGAAGATGCTTCCACGATCTGAAGATATCAATTGTGGAATACCGTGCAAGGAGACAATTCTGGAGGTGTATAGCTCTGCCAGCTGAGCTGCTGTGATAGATTCTTTGATAGGAAGAAAATGAGCCACTTTAGTAAGCTTGTCAATGACAACGAAGATAGCATCATTTCCACGCTTGGACTTAGGAAAACCAGTCACGAAGTCCATCTCGATATGGTCAAACTTCCATTCCGGAATAGCAAGAGGTTGGAGGAGACCAGCTGGTCTTAGGTGTTCTGCTTTCACCCTTCTGCAGACATCACATTCATTCACGAATTGAGCAATCTCTCGCTTCATTCGAGTCCACCAATACGACTGCTTGAGGTCATGGTACATCTTTGTACTTCCAGGATGAATGGATAGGAGGGAATTGTGTGCCTCGTTCATGATGACTTTTCTCAAATCACCTTTAGGAACCACAATTCGATCCTCGAAGAAAAGAGTATCTTTGTCATCCAAGCGATAGCACTTGTATTTGGGAATGCCCTTGTCAATACCACGTTTCACCTTCTTCACCATGGTATCCAGGAGTTGTGCCTCACGAATTTGATCTTCCAAAGTAGGAGAGACTATGAGGTTGGCAAGAAAGCCTTGAGGAACAACTTGAAGATTCAGCTTGCGGAAAGCTTCACAAAGATCCGGTTGAAATGGCTTGAGAATTAGACTGTTGCAATAAGCCTTTCTGCTCAGAGCATCTGCAATCACATTCGCCTTGCCAGGAGTATATTCAATACTCGGATTGTACTCTTGAATCATTTCGACCCATCGAGTTTGCCTGAGGTTAAGGTTGGGTTGAGTGAAGATATACTTGAGGCTCTTGTGATCGGTGAAAATGTCCACTTGCCTTCCCAATAAGAGATGTCTCCATGTTATCAATGCATGGACAACTGCCGCCAACTCAAGATCGTGAGTGGGGTAGTTCTTTTCGTTGGGCTTCAACTGACGAGAGGTATAGGCCACAACTTTTTTCTCTTGCATCAACACAGCACCGAGACCTTGAAGGGAAGCATCACAGAAAACTTCGAATGGCTTGGATTCATCAGGAGGAGTCAAGACAGGAGCTGTGACTAGCTTCTCTTTGAGGGTGTTGAAAGCGACGTCACACTCAGGCGTCCAGACATACTTGACATGCTTCTGGAGGAGGTTGGAAAGAGGCTTTGCAATCTTAGAGAAGTTCTCAACGAATCTTCGGCAATAGCTTGCAAGACCAAGAAAACTGCGGAGCTGCTTGACATTCTGAGGAGGTTCCCAATTCACAACTGCAGACACCTTCGCGGGATTAACAGCAATGCCCTTGGCAGAGATGATATGACCAAGATAAAGAACTTCATCAAGCCAGAACTCACATTTGGAAAACTTCGCATAGAATTGATGCTCTCTGAGCTTGTCGAGCACCAATCGCAAATGTTTGGCATGATCCTGCTTATTCTTGGAGAAGACCAAGATATCATCGAGATACACCAGAACGAATTCATTGGTGTAGGGGTTGAAGATAAAGTTCATCATGCGAGAGAACGTTGGAGGAGCATTGACAAGGCCGAAAGACATGACAGTATATTCATAAGAACCAT
Source organism: Triticum aestivum (assembly GCF_018294505.1). Classification (NCBI taxonomy): domain Eukaryota; kingdom Viridiplantae; phylum Streptophyta; class Magnoliopsida; order Poales; family Poaceae; genus Triticum; species Triticum aestivum. The sequence continues at coordinate 665,420,821 of NC_057810.1, read as the reverse complement.
AGCTTGTTCTGAATGCTGTCTTGGGAATATCTTGTTCACGAATGCGAATCTGATGATAACCCATACGAAGGTCAAGCTTGGAGAATACTTTAGCACCTTTGAGTTGCTCGAAAAGCTCATTGATGTTGGGAAGTGGATACTTGTTCTTGATTGTCTTCTTGTTCAATGGACGGTAATCGACGCAAAGTCGGTCCGTGCCATCCTTCTTCTGGACAAAAAGAACTCCACAACCCCATGGAGATGAACTCGGTCTGATCAAACCCAGACGCTCTTGTTCATCGAGCTGTTTCTTCAATTCCTTCAGCTCCTTGGGTCCAAGCTTGTATGGACGCTTGCAAACGGGTTCAGTTCCAGGCTCAAGATCAATAACGAACTCGACTGGCCGATGAGGAGGCATACCCGGAAGCTCTTCTGGAAAGACATCTTGGTACTCACAAACGACTGGAATTTGAGAAATAGCATCCAACTCGCCCTTCTCATTGAGAGAAAACAACCAAATGGTTTCATCACGAGCGGCATAGATGATAACATCCTCAGAAGGGTGTGTCAATTGAATTTGCCTGGCAGCACAATCAAGCTGAGCCTTGTGCTTAGAAAGCCAGTCCATCCCGAGAGTTAGATCAATATCGGAGTCGCCAAGAACAATTGGAGAAGACAGAAATTTATAGTCGCCCATCTTGATAGAACATCCGGAACCATCATGCTAGAGCTCAAACGCTTAGCCGGAGAAATAACTTGCATAGCTTTAGATAATTCCTCTGTGTCAAAATTGTGCTTCGATGCAAAAGGATATGACATGAAAGAATGCGATGCACCAGTATCAAATAAGACTTTTGCAGGAATATCATTAACAGGAAGATTACCCATTATCACATCAGAAGAATCCTCTGCTTGCGCTGCATTCATCATGTTCACCTTTGCAGACTTTGGATTATGCTTGACCACTGCATTGCTTGAAGATCTCACAGGAGGAGGAGGAGGAAGGCGCCTTTGATTGAAGCATTTGTTCGCATAGTGACCTTTCTGCTGGCACTTGTTGCAAGTCACTTCTGAGAGCGGACGATGATAAGGAGCATTTGACCTTGGAGCTTGAGGCTGAGACTTGTTCTGATAGCCTGGGTTGGGTGGGGGGAGAAGATCCACGACCACCTGAGTTCTTCTGTTGGTAAGGCTGACGAAACGGAGGAGGAGGAAGGTAGAACTTCTGCTGCTTAGCTGCCACTTGTGAGGAAGAAGAAGACTGCACTGCATCCCTGATTCTCTTCTTAGAAGCCTCACACTTGAGCTGAGCACCTTCTTGCTTGAGTGCCATATTGTAGAATTGATCAAACTGAGTAGGCTCAACAAGAACGAGAGCTAACTGCAGATCCTCTCTAAGGCCACCTCTGAATTGATAGATCATACTCTTCTCATCAGGAACATCTTGCTTAGCGAAGCGAGCAAGTTTCTGAAACTGCTTGTTGTATTCGTACACTGACATGTTGCCTTGCTTGAGATTGCGGAACTCCTCACGCTTGCTCTCAACAACACTGGTAGGAATGTGGTGAGCTTTAAAGTCCCGACAGAAGTCAGTCCAAGTAATCACTCGACCTCCTCTGGAATCCTTGTATTGCTGGAACCAATCAGCTGCTTGATCCTTGAGCTGAAAAGAAGCGAACTTGACATAGTCCTCAGGCCTGACATTGCTGCATTCAAAATGCTTGTTGATATCCACGAGCCAATCATCGGCGTCTGTGGCCTCGACACAGTAGCTGAAAGACTTCGGCTGATTTGCAAGGAATTGGTTGAGGGTAGGAAATTGAGGCTGATGATTGAACTGCCCTTGACCTTGATTCCCTTGGTTGCCTTGGCCTTGGTTGCGCTCTTGCATGAGCTGAATCATCATCTGGGCATTGGCGTTTGTGGCTGCCATCAAAGCTTGCCATGCCTCCGGAGGCGGAGGTGGAGGTGGAGGGTTCGCCTGACTCCCATCATTGCGTTCCGGATTCTGACGCGTTGGCGGAGCCATCCTGAAGAGGGTGACATCCGTTAGCATCTTGATAGACAGATAGACAAGTTGAATCAACGGATAGAAATTGCAACATATAGTCTTCACAATAAACATTCGAACAAGGATGAACGAATGAATTCCAAAGCAAACATCACACGTCCATTAAGGTGAGAAGCCACTTGATAAGAGATTGATGAATGAAATAAACAAGGTACAACTGGAACAAATAAGTGGTAAGGATTACCCAATCACAAACCAAATATCTGCGGGAAGAAATGCTAGAGCTACTTGAATCCCACCTATAAACTCCCGAAACTTTCTGGTTATGCAATCAGGTGTTGGGGATACAGGGGAAGCAATATATCTCACCCAAACTAACAATCCCTACATCCAGCTGTATCCATCCGTCAACACATAACCAAGAAACCTTCGGAAATCGTGTACCTCAACCTTCGAAAAGCATCCGTTATACGAGTTATGGCAATACTCCCGAACTCCCGCCCCAGTACTGGGTGGCGTCGAGGTTATCTCACCAACAACTGCATAAAAGAGATTTTCGATGTCGGCAAAACTCAGGTATTCCAGAACTGCAACGATAAAATTGTGACGACAACACCTCGGAGCTCAACTCCCCGGGTCAAAGCCACATAATAGACAGGAGGCACCAAGAACAATGTTCTCGTCACAAAACCATCGGAACGATTCCAAGATACCCGCGTGATCCTAAAATTTTTTAGTGAAATTTGAGGAGAGGAAAGTCAAAACATCTACGTCAGGAGACCTCACCAGAGCGACGAAGGGACTGAGGAGTAAAAAGAATCCTACTCTCCGATATATATAATCCTAAGACTCAAAACATTTTTGTTCTAGACTCAACATCGCCAGCAAACAATCAAGCAGGGGGCTCCTAAGTCGGGGATGGCTCTGATTACCAACTTGTAACACCCACGATGCGGCTATATCTCCCACGTGTCGAAGCACGAGTTAGAGACATAACCGCATGGTGGTTTTGTCGCAAGAAGGGTCATCTTCACACAATCCCATGTAATGAACAAGAATGGGATAAAGAGAGTTGGCTTACAATCGCCACTTCACACAATACATAATTAAGATCATACATCATTCAAAATACACTCATAGACCGGCTACGGTCAAATTCAAATGAAAAGAAGACAACCCCAAATGCTAGATCCCCGATCGTCCCGACTGGGCTCCTCTACTGATCATCTGGAAACGATACATAGTAACGACCAAGGGCCTCATCAAACTCCCACTTGAGCTCGGTTGCGCCATCTGCGCTGGTATCCTCGGCACCTGCATCTGTTTTGGTAGAATCTGTGAGTCACGAGGACTCAGCAATCTCACACCCGCGAGATCAAGACTATTTAAGCTCATAGGTAGGAAAAGGGGTAATATGGTGGAGCTGCGGCAAGCACTAAGCATATATGGTGGCTAACATACGCAAGTGAGAGCGAGAAGAGAAGCAACGCATCGGTCGAGAAGCTAGAAGCGATCAAGAAGTGATCCTGAAACTACTTACGTCAAACATAACTCAAACCATGTTCACTTCCCGGACTCCGCCGAGAAGAGACCATCACGGCTACACACACGGTTGATGCATTTTAATGAAGTCAAGTGTCAAGTTATCTACAACCGGACATTAACAAATTCCCATCTGCCTCATAACCGCGGGCACGGCTTTCGAAAGATAATATACCCTGCAGGGGTGTCCCAACTTAGCCCATCACAAGCTCTCACGGTCAACGAAGGATATACCTTCTCTCGGGAAGACCCGATCAGCCTCGGAATCCCGGTTCGCAAGACATTTCGACAATGGTAAAACAAGACCAGCAAGACAACCCGATGTGCCGACAAATCCCGATAGGAGCTGCACATATCTCGTTCTCAGGGCACACCGGATGAGACAGCTACGAGTAAAACCAGACTTCGAGTTTCCCCGAGGTGGCCCCGCAGGCAGCTCAGTTTGGACCAACACTCGAAGGAGCACTGGCCGGGGGGGTTAAAATAAAGATGACCCTTGGGCTCGCGAAAACCCAAGGGAAAAAGGCTTAGGTGGCAAATGGTAAAACCAAGTTGGGCCTTGCTGGAGGAGTTTTATTCAAAGCGAACTGTCAAGGGGTCCCATAAATCACCCAACCGTGTAAGGAACGCAAAATCAAGGAACATAACACCGGTATGACGGAAACTAGGGCGGCAAGAGTGGAACAAGTCACCAGGCATAAGGCCGAGCCTTCCACCCTTTACCAAGTATATAAGGTGCATTAATTAAACAGGAGATATTGTGATATCCCAAAATATCCATGTTCCGACCAGGAACAAACTTCATCTTCACCTGCAACTAGCAACGCTATAAGAGGGGCTGAGCAAAAGCGGTGACATAGCCAAACAACGGTTTGCTAGGACAGGATGGTTAGAGGTTTGACATGGCAATAGGGAGGCATGATAAACAGTGGCAGGTAGAGCTAACATAGCGATAGAGCGAGTACTAGCAAGCAAAGATAGAAGTGATATCGAAGGTATGGTCATCTTGCCTGCAAGGTTCTCAGAGTTGTCGAAGGCTTGATCCTCGTTAGCGTACTCAACAGGTTCCTCGTGCACGTACTCGTCTCCCGGCTCTACCCAAAGCAAGAACACAAGCAAAGGAACCACAATAAATCACGGTGCAATGCACAAGCAACATGATGCAATACATGTCATGATATGCGAGATGTGATATGCAATGCATATGCGTGCTCCGGGAGGAAAAAGGATGAACAAGGCATCAACTTGGCAAACCAAGTATGCCGCTGGAAAGATGAGATGAATTCGGTTGAAATCGATATAAGGATCACCGGGAACGGATGCACGGTTTGCAAATGGCAAGCAAAACAAGAATGGCACAAAGCTGCGATTAACAGCACGATGCTACTTAGCATGCAACAAGAAACTATGCTACAGCACCCCAACATAAAAACAAAGCATATGGCAGTGATCTACAGGAGATGCTTAACAAAAGAGGAACACTGAGCTACGGCTAAATCACATCATAACAGGTTCAAACAAGCATGGTGAAAGTGCAAAAAATATCAGGTTGGACATGGCATAAACAGCATCACGAAGCAATGTTCAGAGCAAGTTATCAACATGCTACAGGAACTTATAATAGCAAAACAAGACATGGCATGAATCTACTCAAAGCATAGATCAAAAGTCCCTTACTGACCATAAGCCAAAAAGGATCAGAAAATATGATGGCACCCATGTAAACATAGCAAGTTTCGTTAACAGATTCAGCAAACAGAGCATGGCATTGACAGAATTACGAAGGCACCTTCGCGAGCTCGATGCACTCACTACAGAGCATTTCATGATAAACTAAGCATACATCCATCAAGAAGACATGGCATAGAAGCTATACATGGCAAGAACAACATCATAGCATACACGGATCAACTACAACAACCTTGGCAAAATTGAATAACATGTAAACAATCTGCCAGGAAACATTTTGAAGCAAAAGTAGAGCACGAAAATGACATGCTAGACTACTCCATAATTGCAACCAGGGGCATGGATGGATAGAGCATAACCATATGTTCAAAACACCCTTACTGAAGTATCTCAAAATATGCATGGATCTCTCTGTAGCATCATGTTTACATGGCATCAAAATAACAGCAGAACAGGGACTAAAATCAGCAATATCACGAAGCCTAGTTTGCATGCTTGTGCTAGTCACCACATTGATCACAAAAATACATGGTAAGCACCTCTGTAAAGAAGCATGGCATAGTTCAAAACACATGTAGGGCTCAAGTACATAGGATGCACACATCAATCATGGCAAAAATGACAAAAGTGCATGTTCTGATAAGAATCTGAAACTAACATTATGAAGCACTCTTCCAACAGCATTTCGGGCATCAAGATGAGCTCAAATGAAAATGATGCAATGAGATGAAATGATGTACTTTCGGCGAACAATTCGGTATGCTACACGCCCAAAACGGAGCCACGGGTGCAAAGTTGTGGTGCGATGAACATGCAACAAAATTATACAGAAAGACTTAGGGATTTCGGGGAGAAGAAGTCAACCAGGGTCCAGATCGGATCTGGCGCGGAGCGAGGCGCCGGAGCTCGCCGAGAGAGGACGGTCGGAGGAGGACGGGAGGGCCGGACGGGCGGCGGCGGCGAGGCGACGCGGGCGGGCGGCGACGCGGAGGCGGCGGGCCGGGCGGCGCGGACGCGCGGCGGCCGGGCGGACGGGCGGGCGCGGAGAGCGGGGGCGAGGCGCGAGGACGGCGCGCGGGCGGAGGACGGCGCCGATCTGGGCCCGGAGGGCCTCCCGCGGCGCTCGCGGGCCGGCGGCGGCGGGACGCGGACGGGCGACACGTGGCGGCGCGTGGTTCGTCAGCGGCGGCGGGCGGACGCGTCCGGCGCGGTTCGGACGTGTCTGGTGCGCGAAGGAAGGGGAAGACTAGGGTTTGCTCGAAAAATTCGGGGATGGGCACATATTTGTAGGTAGAGGGAGCTAGGGGTGTCCAAATGAGGTGCAGTTTTCGCCCACACGATCGTGATCCGACGACGGAGAGCATGGAAGTGACTTAGATGGGTTATTGGGCTCTTTTGAAGGGGTGTTGGGCTGCAACTCAAAACAGGCCTTTGCGGTTATGCGGTTAACCGTTGGAGTATCAAACGACCTCCAAATGGCACGAAACTTGACAGGCGGTCTACCGGTGCTATACCAGGGCCACTTGGCAAGGCTCGATCCACTCCGAGAACGTTCAACACCCACACACGAAAAGAGACAAAAGGGGTGCGCCGGTGCATGTGGGAGTGTCGGATTGCGAAACAAACAACGGGGAAAATGCTCGGATGCATGAGACGAACACGTATGCAAATGAAATGCACATGATGACATGATATGATATGCATGACATGAATAAAATGCAAAACAAAAGACAAAACCCAACCACGGAGGGAATATCATATCACATAGCCAAAAATGGCAAGAGTTGGAGTTACAAAGATGGAAAGTTACATCCGGGGTGTTACAATGGTTTTGAGATTCCATCATACGGTGCCATGAGCACTGCATCCCCCCTGAAATTCCATGGCCCATCTTGCATGACTCGTTCCCAATCTCCCAAACAAGTAAACTGAACAGAGTACAGATGTTCCTCTAGAGGCTTGAATTTCGCTTCCTGCGCTATGTCCCAAGCTGAGCGCATGTTCCGGAAGAACCACGTCTGGCTATAGCTCTTGTTGGTGTTGACCTTGACCAGGGCTACCCACCACGGAGTTTCTGGCGGCACATCCTTCTCATCAAAGACGACGTCATCCAGGTCCTCTTCCCGGAGGCCTAGTTCCATCATCATCTTCTCCATGTCGCTGAGTCCAGAGGAGCCCGGAACCCCATCAGCAGCCATGTTGATTCACTAACCCGATGAAAAGCAGATCGGGTTGTTGGGAAACCCTAAACTCCGCCGAGCCCCTGTCCTGGCCAAAAGCGGGTGGCGGAACCAAGTTTTCCCCTTGATCGCTCTCAGCAGGGCAACAGAGACGTAGATCGGCGGCAGGGAAGGCAAAACCTCGACGGCGGCAACAAGTCGCCCCGGGAGAAACAGGGAAACCCTAACTAGAGGGAAAACTTGCGCGACCCAAGAGATGGGATTTACGCCACCACCAAGTGATCCCCCTATCAGGGGCGCAGCTACAGGGTGGCCAGGGTGGGCCATGGCCCACCCTAAGATTTCGGATCATCCTACTATACCTATGGATCTCTGGGCCAGAGAAAAAAATATGGCCCAGTAACTGGTTGGCCTAGGATGAACGGAGCCACGCCCTCGTCCACCATCGACATCGAGCGGAACACAGCCGCCTCCCAACACCCTGTTGTCGTTCCTCGACCTTGCGGCCTACCCGGCCGGAGCCCAGCCTGCCTCTCTGAAAGGGCATGTAGCCCCTAAGTGTGGTTTTGGTAATTAAATGACAATCTCTATGGACTAATGTTTTCAGTGAGATATATTTGAAGGTTTTGTCCATAGATAGTGCCTCAAGGATATTGGACGGAATCAAGGATGAAGTCCATATATACGAAGATAGTGCCTCAAGGATATTGGACGGAATCAAGGATGAAGTCCATATATATATATGAAGATAGTGCCTCAAGGATATTGGACGGAATCAATGATGAAGTCCATATATATGAAGTTATATTTGCCCTATGCTTTGGTATTAAATGACAATTCCTATGGAGCATCAAGTGCATTGAATCTTATATGAAGATATGTTCCATAGTGATGCTTGAAGTGCATTGGGTTGTTTTGTGAAGTCTGCCATCAAAGCATCCGAAGAAGTCCTCATGGTATCCTTCTCTGGATACCCCATGCACACGGGCTTGTACCGTGCGCACGGGGTCGAGTGTCAACTCTTTGGATACCCCGTGCTTACTTGGCCTAGGTGTTGGCTCTCGAGATCCCATATCCAATGAGGTTTCAAGTTGGTCTTCGGGTACTTCTATTGAAGCCATCAAGATTGGTTTCAATGCCTAATCTAATTATGTTCATGAGAGTGCATTGGAGGATCTCAAAGATTGATATATTTGGGCTTCTGAGGATCAAGGCTTGAGAGAGTAATCAAAGAGAAGAATTCAAGTTATGGTTTCAAGACAAGATCATGGTGAGCTCATGTGTTGGGTTTAGGTTGATCAAGTCTTGAAGCAAACAACTAGAGTGAAGAATTCATTGTGCCTCTCAAGATATTATGATGGAGGGCTTTTAAGGATCAAGGGCTTGAGAGAATAATCAAAGAGAAGAATTCAAGTTATGGTCACAAGACAAGATCATGGTGAGCTCATGTGTTGGGTTTCGGTTGATCAAGTCTTGAAGCAAGCAACTAGAGTGATGAATTCCTTATGCCTCTCAAGAGATTGTGATGGAGTTTTCAGAAGGGCAAGTGGTGACCAAGATGATATTCATAGTGGAACTTGATATGGTCATGGAAGAGTCTTTGGTGATATAGTCTTGAAGCAATGAAGGGAAATGAAGAGTTCATTTTGGCTTTCAAGAAACCAAGATGGAGCTTCGAGTAAAGATGTTGGTTGACCAAGATGAAGCTCGAAGATTATATCTAAGTGGTCAACTCTCAAAGCACAAACATTGTACCACGTGAGATCAAGTGATCTAGTGGTATGGTAAGTAATTATGAATTGTGCTTTGTTACCTAACTATGCTATGTGTTTGGTATGTCTATGTGGGTTAGGTGTTTCTCATGGGTTGCATCAAAAGGAAAGATCTCAAGTAGCATATGTGTGGATGACATTAAGTGGTGATGGTCATCGGGTTCGAGGAGTCCAAGTGCAAGATGAGAAGCAGGAGGCTATATGCTTTGAAGCTTGTGGTCCACATCATGATAATGCTCATGTGAAGATGGGCTTAAGTTAAGGCTTCCCTCATTGCACTATGAGGAATCAATTCAAGCATCTTCACCAAGCGGTTGTGGACAAGAAAGGGATTCCAACTTGAGACAAGCATTGGAGTCATCACCAAGCTCAAGTTGAATATGCAAGGCAAAGGTATACCTTAGCTAGGTTTTCCTAGTTTTGCCGGTCTCATGGTGCTTGGAGGGATACCAGATTATAGGTTTGACAGCCGTACTATCAAGAGGGACTCTCGGGCAAGTAGCTTGATCATGTCACATGTAGAGAGCTCAAACCTTTACATTACTTGCATCATTATTTATTGTCGATATTGGGTGGTTCTCTATGTGAGGACCGTGGGCTTTTCCGTAGCTTCAAAACGAGCCCAAGATCATGGAATTCGGAGTCCGTATGCCAAAGTTATCACTGTTTTAGTGGGCTGCTGCACGCTGTTCTGGGTACCCCGTGGACACGGGGTTTTTGACCCCCGTGGGCACGGGGCCCCGTGCACACGGGCTTGTACCGTGCGCACGGGACTCCGTGGGCACGGGGTCTAAACCCCCGTGGGCACGGGGTGTCCAGGAAGTGTCCATTGGAGCCCAAACGGCTAGTTTTGGAAGTTGGCTATAAAAGAGCCCTTCCTCCCCACCGGTTTGGGGGCTGTTCATTCACATTCTAAACATCATTTTGAGCCTCTTACCACCTCTCCCAAACCCCTATCTCCCTTCTAAGTGAAGGGTGATTTGTGGATGGATCTTGGAGTCATTTGTTGATTTCCTCCATTGCATCCCCTCTCTTCAATCTCCCACTTTCTTGAGTTGCATCTTGTGAGATTGAGAGAGTGAGTTGAGCATTTGTTGCTTGACCTTGCATTGCATTTGTTGCATCGGTTTGAGCTCCCCGCATCGATTTGTTCGAGTGAGAACCCGTGAGTTTGTTACTCTTGGAGGCTTCGCCTCCTAGACGGTTTGGTGATACATTGAGAAGATTGTGAAGAGGCCTATGTGGCCAAGGTTCCCCCGAAAGCTTCCTTTTGTGGTGTGCTCCGGGGAAGGGTGTTGAAGTGGCCTAGGTGGTCAAGTTCCTCCAGAAGCTTCCGTGGTTGTGGTGTGCTTCGGAGAAGTTTGTAAAGGTGTGGTGGTCGCCTTCAAGACCAACCCCGAGTGAATCGAGGCTCATCCGTTGGGGGTGACTCGAAAGGGAGAATACGGTGAGTCACTTGGTGATGCCCCGGAGCTTTGGCTACGGCACCGCTCTAACGGAGATTAGCACTCTCACGAGTGTGAACTTCGGGATAAATCTGTGTCCCCGACTCACTTGTGGTTATCTCATACCCACACCCTTTACTTTCCGCAATTCATACTTGCCCATATTGATATATCTTGTGATAGTTGAATTGTTGAGTTGTTCCTTCATTTCCATATCTTGTGATATAGTTTGTGCTTGCTAGTTTGCTTAATTGCCTATCTTGTTTAGCATAGGTTGTTGGTGCACTTAGTTGAGCCTAGCATTTTTGGGATTTGTGCTTGAAAAGTATCCGTTAGTTTAATTCTGCATTAGGATAAAGCCAAATCCGTAAAAGTTTTAAAACTCTTATTCACCCCCCCCTCTAGTCGTCATCTAGATCATTTCAATTGGTAGCAGAGCTTTGGTCTCTCCTTGGTAGGCTTCACCGCCTAGAGAGTAAAGATGTCGACTAGTGGTATAGTGCATGATGACACCTTTTGTTTTAGTGGCACAAACTATCACTTGTGGAAAATTCGCATGCTTTGTCACTTCCGGACCATGGGTCCAAATTTTGTGCGAATTGTTCTTATAGGGGCTTCTCCATGGAAGGATGACCTTTTTCCAACTAGTGAGGAAAATGATGATATGCTTTGTGGATATAGTGCTAAGAATGCCATAATCCGGTTTTATATCCCTCAAAGTATTTGAGTCTATCATGACTTGTGTGACGGCCTCATGATATGTGGACCAAACTTGAAGAAATATATGGTGGGTTCAATCTTGTTGATATTCATCATCTTCCGGAGGATTAATTGAGGAGGTCTCCACATCTTCAAATCATGAAGATCTCCATATTGCTTCTTCCTCCGTGTACTTGGACATTTCAACTTCTTCCGCCTCACCATCATGTGGCATGTCCCAAGGTAATGACATGGTGAGTGAAAATATCATTTGTGATGATTGTGATGATGTGCTCAACATTGATGATCTTACATGTATACATGGTAGTGTTGTAGATTCTATGGACTTGAGCATATCTAGCAAAAATGACTTACATTCTTGTGCTGATAGTCCATGCATATCATTTGGAGATTACATGAATACCTTTTGTGATGATATGCTTGATACTCCTTGTTTCCATGATCTATGTGCTTCTATTTCCTCTAGTTGTTGTTTGACTAACCATGTAGAGGAAACAAGAGAAAATAGTGCACACATCATTAATGAGGAAATTGCTAGAGGAGCAAAGAAGGACATCACCTTGTTGGAGAGGAAATGCTATGAGTGTCAGGAGCATGGACATGGATATCCTACTCTTGATGATAAAGAAACTCCCTCTCCAAAAGAATCATCATCAACCTCCGATTTTCACATGTGCCTCATGGCAAGAGGTAATACTGAGGTATCATCTACTCTTTGTAATGATATTGATGAGAGTAATGATGAATGTGATAGGGATATGAGTCAAGAAATATATGAAATTGGTAATTCTCTTCGTGGGGTAAATAAGAACACTTATGATATGTTTAAAGATCTTATCACTCATTTTGGGAAGTGTAATGATTTACTTCATGAAGAGCAAGAACAAAATGAAAAACTTGATTGTAACCTTCTTGATGCTCTAGAAACTCTTAGAGACTTAGAGTCTTCTAAAGAAGAGATTGAAGTTGCTCATGATCAACTTAAAGAGGATTTTGAGCACCTTGACCTTGTCTACAAGAATGTCAAAGGAGAGCTCACCAAACTCTCTAAGTCTTATGATGAACTTCAAGCTACTCATGTGAAGTCTCTAGTTTCTTCTAGCTCCTCTCATATTGTCAATGATGCTTGTGTTGGGGAACGTAGCAGAAATTCAAAATTTTCCTACGAGTCACCAAGATCTATCTATGGAGAAACTAGCAACGAGAGAGAGGGGAGTGCATCTACATACCCTTTTAGATCGCTAAGTGGAAGCGTTCAAGAGAACGGGGTTGAAGGAGTCGTACTCATCGTGATCCAAATCACCGGAGATCCTAGTGCCGAACAGACGGCACCTCCGTGTTCAACACACGTACAGCCTGGGGACGTCTCCTCCTTCTTGATACAGCAAGGGGAGAGGAGAAGTTGAGGGAGAGCTCCGGCAGCACGATGGCGTGGTGGCGGAGCTTGCAGTTCTCCGGCAGGGCTTCGCCAAGCACTAGTACAGAGGAGGAGGTGTTGGGGAGGGAGAGGGTTGCGCCAGGCGCAAGGGTGAAGCTCCCATGCACCTCCCCACTATATATAGGGGTGGAGGGGGCTGGTTTCTTGCCCTCCAAGTCCATTGGGGCGTTGGCAAAGGTGGGAGGAAAGAAATCCCATCATTTCCTTCCCCACCGATTGTTATCCCCCCTTTTTAGGGATCTTGATCTTATCCCTTTGGGATATGATCTTATTCCTTCTAAGGGGGGATCTTGGTGCGCCTTGACCAAGGGTGTGGGGCCTTTACCCCACTACCCACGTTCATGTGGGTCCCCCCATGCTGGTGGGCCCCACTCCGGAACCTTCTAGAACCTTCCTGGTACAATACCGAAAAATCTCGAACATTTTCCGGTGGCCAAAATAGGACTTCCCGTATATAAATCTTTACCTCCGGACCATTCCGGAACTCCTCGTGATGTCCGGGATCTCATCCGGGACTCCTAACAACATTCGGTAACTGCACACCAATTCCCATAACAACTCTAGCGTCACCGAACCTTAAGTGTGTAGACCCTACGGGTTCGGGAATCATGCAGACATGACCGAGACAGCTCTCTGGCCAATAACCAACAACGGGATCTGGATACCCATGTTGGCTCCCACATGTTCCACGATGATCTCATCGGATGAACCACGATGTCAAGGATTCAAGCAATCCCGTATACAATTCCCTTTGTCTAGTGGTATTGTGCTTTCCCGAGATTCGATCATCGGTATGCCGATACCTTGTTCAATCTCGTTACAGGCAAGTCTCTTTACTCGTTCCGTAACACATCATCCCGTGATCAACCCCTTGGTCACATTGTGCACATTATGATGATGTCCTACCGAGTGGGCCCAGAGATACCTTTCCGTCAACCGGAGTGGCAAATCCCAGTCTCGATTCGTGCCAACCCAACAGACACTTTCGGAGATACCTGTAGTGCACCTTTATAGCCATCCAGTTACGTTGTGACGTTTGGTGCACCCAAAGCATTCCTACGGTATCCGGGAGTTGCACAATCTCATGGTCTAAGGAAATGATACTTGACATTAGAAAAGCTTTAGCATACGAACTATGATCTTTGTGCTAGGCTTAGGATTGGGTCTTGTCCATCACATCATTCTCCTAATGATGTGATCCCGTTATCAACGACATCCAATGTCCATGGTCAGGAAACCGTAACCATCTATTGATCAACGAGCTAGTCAATCAGAGGCTTACTAGGGACATGGTGTTGTCTATGTATCCACACATGTATCTGAGTTTCCTATCAATACAATTATAGCATGGATAATAAACGATTATCATGAACAAGGAAATATAATAATAATAACTAATTTATTATTGCCTCTAAGGCATATTTCCAACAGTCTCCCACTTGCACTAGAGTCAATAATCTAGTTCACATCGCCATGTGATTAACACTGATAGGTCACATCGCCATGTGACCAACATCCAAAGAGTTTACTAGTGTCACTAAACTAGTTCACATCACCATGTGATTAAGACTCAATGAGTTCTGGGGTTTGATCATGTTTTGCTAGTGAGAGAGGTTTTAGTCAATGGGTCTGCAACATTCAGATCCGTATGTATTTCGCAATTCTCTATGTCATATTGTAAATGCTGCTTCCACGCTCCACTTGGAGCTATTTCAAATGGTTGCTCCACTATACGTATCCGGTTTGCTACTCAGAGTCATTCGGATAGGTGTTAAAGCTTGCATCGACGTAACCCTTTACGCTGAACTCTTTATCACCTCCATAATCGAGAAACATGTCCTTTATTTACTCCAAGGACAATTTTTGACCGATGTCCAATGATCCCCATTCCTGGATCATTCTTGTACCCCTTGACTGATTCATGGCAAGGCACACTTCCGGTGTGGTACACAACATAGCATACTGTAGAGCCTACGTCTGAAGCATAGGGGACGACCTTCGTCCTTTCTCTCTCTTCTGCCGTGGTCGAGCTTTAACTCTTAACTTCATACCTTACAACTCAGGCAAGAACTCCTTCTTTGACTGATCCATCTTGAACACCTTCAAGACTATGTCAAGGTATGTGCTCATTTGAAAGTATTATTAAACATTTTGATCTATCTTATAGATCTTGATGCTTATTGTTCAAGTAGCCTAATCCAGGTTTTCCATTGAAAAACACTTTTCAAACAACCCTATATGCTTTCTAGAAATTCTACATCATTTCTGATCAACAATATGTCAACAACATATACTCATCAGAAATTCTATAGTGCTCCCACTCGCTTCTTTGGAAATACAAGTTTCTCATAAACTTTGTATAGACCCAAAATCTTTGATCATCTCATCAAAGCGTACATTCCAACTCCGAGATGCTTACTCCAGTCCTTAGAAGGATTGCTGGAGCTTTGCATACTTGTTAGCGTCTTTCAGGATTGTCAAAAACCTTCTGGTTGTATCACATACAACCTTTCCTCAAGAAAACTGTCAAGGAAACAATGTTCTGACATTCTATATGCAAGATTTCATAAATAATGCAGTAACTGCTAATCCAATTCCAACAGACTCTTAGCATCGCTACGAGTGAGAAAGCCTCACCGTAGTCAACTCCTTGAACTTGTCGGAAAACATCTTTAGCGACAAGTCAAGCTTTCTTAATGGTGATACTTACCATCATTGTCTATCTTCCTTTTAAAATCCATCTTTACCCAATGGCCTTATGACCATAAAGTATTTCTTCCAAAGTCATGGATCCTCTCTCAGATTTTATGGCCTCGAGCCATTCGTCGGAATCCGGGCCCCCCATCGCTTCTCCATAGCTCGTAGGTTCATTGTTGTCTAGCAACATGGCCTCTAAGACAGGATTGCGTACCACTCTGAAGTAGTACGCGTCCTTGTCGACCTACAAGGTCTGGTAGTGACTTGATCCGAAGCATCATGATCACTATCATCAGCTTCCACTTCAATTGGTGTAGGTGCCACATGAATAACTTCTTGTGCCCTGCTACACACTGGTTGAAGTGATGGTTCAATAACCTCATCAAGTCTCCACCATCCTCCCACTCAATTCTTTCGAGAGAAACTTTTCCTCGAGAAAGGACCCGTTTCTAGAAACAATTACTTTTGCTTCCGGATCTAAGATAGGAGGTATACCCAACTGTTTTGGGTGTCCTATGAAGATGCATTTTTTTATCCGCTTTGGGTTCGAGATCATCAACCTGAAACCTTTTCACATAAGCGTCGCAGCCCCAAACTTTTAAGAAATGACAACTTAGGTTTCTCCAAACCATAGTTCAAACGGTGTCGTCTCAACGGAATTACGTGGTTCCCTATTAAAGTGAGTGTGGTTGTCTCTAATGCGTAACCCATGAACGATAGTGGTAATTTGATAAGATACATCATGGTACGCACTATATCCAATAGGGTGCAAATATGATGTTCGGACACACCATCACATTATGGTGTTCCAGGCGGTATTAATTGTGAAACAATTTCCACAATGTCTTAATTGCGTGCCAAATCTCGTAACTCAGATACTCATCTCTATGATCATATCATAGACATTTTATTCTCTTGTCATGATGATCTTCAACTTCACTCTGAAATTACTTGAACCATTCAATAATTCAGACTTGTGTTTCATCAAGTAAATATACTCAGTATCTACTTAAATCATCCGTGAAGTAAGAACATAACGATATTCACTGCATGCCTCAGCACTCATTGGACTGCACACATCAAAATGTGTTACTTCCAACAAGTTGCTATCTTGTTCCATTTTACTGAAAACGAGGCTTTTCAGTCATCTTGCCCATGTGGTATGATTTGCATTTCTCAAGTGATTCAAAATCAAGTGAGTCCAAACGATCCATCTACATGGAGTTTCTTCATGTGTATACACCAATAGACATGGCTCGCATGTCTCAAACTTTTCAAAAACGAGTGAGTCCAAAGATCCATCAACATGGAGCTTCTTCATGCGTTTTACACCAATATGACTTACATGGCAGTGCCACAAGTAAGTGGTACTATCATTACTATCTTATATCTTTTGGCATGAAAATGTGTATCACTACGAATCGAGATTCAATAAACCATTCCTTTTAGGTGCAATACCATTGAAGGTATTATTCAAATAAACAGAGTAACCATTATTCTCCTTAAATGAATAACCGTATTGTGATAGACATAATCCAATCATGTCTATGCTCAATGCAAACACCAAGTAACAATTATTTTAACACCAATCTCGATGGTAGAGGGAGCTTGCGATGCTTGATCACATCAACCTTGGAAACACTTCCAACACATATCGTCAGCTCACCTTTAGCTAGTCTCCGTTTATTCCGTAGCTTTTATTTCGAGTTACTAACACTTAGCAACCGAACCGGTATCTAATTCCCTGGTGCTACTACGAGTACTAGTAAAGTACACATTAACATATTGTATATCCAATATACTTCTATCGACCTTGTCAGCCTTCTTATCTACCAAGTATCTAGGGTAATCCTGCTCCAGTGGCAGTTCCCCTTATTACAGAAGCACTTAGTCTCGGGTTTAGGTTCAACCTTGGGTTTCTTCACTGGAGCAGCAGCTGATTTGCCGTTTCATGAAGTATCCCTTCTTTCCCTTGCCCTTCTTGAAACTAGTGGTTTCACCAACCATCAACAATTGATGCTCCTTCTTGATTTCTACTTTCGCGGTGTCAAACATCGTGAATACCTCAAGGATCATCATATCTATCCCTGATATGTTATAGTTCATCATGAAGCTCTAGCAGCTTGGTGGCAATGACTTTGGAGAAACATCACTATCTCATCTGGAAGATCAACTCCCACTCGATTCAAGTGATTGTTGCACTCAGACAATCTGAGCACAAGCTCAACAATTGAGCTTTTCTCCCTTAGTTTGCAGGCTAAGAAAATCGTCGGAGGTCTTATACCTCTTGAAGTGGGCACGAGCCTGAAATCCCAATTTCAGCCCTCGAAACATCTCATATGTTCCGCGACGTTTCGAAAAACGTCTTTGGTGCCTCAACTCTAAACTGTTTAACTGAACTATCACGTAGTTATCAAAACGTGTATGTCCGATGTTCGCAACATCCACAGACGACGTTTGGGGTTCTGCACACTGAGCGATGCATTAAGACATGAGCTTTCTACTGATCACATAATCGCTACTGTCAACTTTCAACTATATTTTCTCTAGGAACATATCTAAAACAGTAGAACTAAAGCGCGAGCTATGACATAATTTGCAAAGGGCTTTTGACTATGTTCAGGATAATTAAGTTCATCTAATGAACTCCCACTCAGATAGACATCCCTCTAGTCATCTAAGTGATTACATGATCCGAGTCAACTAGGCCGTGTCCGATCATCACGTGAGACGGACTAGTCATCATCGGTGAACATCTTCATGTTGATCGTATCTACTATACGACTCATGCTCGACCTTTCGGTCTCTTGTGTTCCGAGGCCATGTCTGTACATGCTAGGCTCGTCAAGTCAACCTAAATGTTTCGCGTGTGTAAATCTGGCTTACACCCGTTGTATGTGAACGTTAGAATCTATCACACCCGATCATCACGTGGTGCTTCGAAACGACAAACTTTCGCAACGGTGCATAGTTAGGGGGAACACTTTCTTGAAATTTTAATGAGGGATCATCTTATTTACTACCGTCGTTCTAATCAAATAAGATGCATAAACATGATAAACATCACATGCAATCAAAAAGTGACATGATATGGCCAATATCATTTTGCTCCTTTTGATCTCCATCTTCGGGGCTCCATGATCATCATCGTCACCGGCATGACACCATGATCTCCATCATCGTGTCTCCATGAAGTTGTCTCGCCAACTCATTACTTCTACTACTATGGCTACCAGTTAGCAATAAAGTAAAGTAATTACATGGCGTTGTTCAATGACATGTAGGTCATACAATAAATTAAGACAACTCCTATGGCTCCTGCCAGTTGTCATACTCATCGACATGCAAGTCGTGATTCCTATTACAAGAACATGATCAATCTCATACATCACATATCATTCATCACATTCTTTTGGCCATATCACATCACATAGCATACCCTGCAAAAACAAGTTAGACGTCCTCTAATTGTTGTTTGCATGTTTTACGTGGCTGCTATGGGTTTCTAGCAAGAACGTTTCTTACCTACGCAAAACCACAACGTGATATGCCAATTGCTATTTACCCTTCATAAGGACCCTTTTCATCGAATCCGTTCCGACTAAAGTGGGAGAGACTGGCACCCGCTAGCCACCTTATGCACCAAGTGCATGTCAATCGGTGGAACCTGTCTCACGTAAGAGTACGTGTAAGGTCGGTCCGGGCCGCTTCATCCCACAATACCGTCGAAACAAGATTGGACTAGTAACGGTAAGCATATTGAACAACATCAACGCCCACAACTACTTTGTGTTCTACTCGTGCAAAGAATCTACGCAATAGACCTAGCTCATGATGCCACTGTTGGGGAACGTAGCAGAAATTCAAAAATTTCCTACGTAACACCAAGATCTATCTATGGAGAGACTAGCAACGAGAGAGAGGGGAGTGCATCTACATACCCTTGTAGATCACTAAGTGGAAGCGTTCAAGAGAACGGGGTTGAAGGAGTTGTACTCATCATGATCCAAATCATCGGAGATCCTAGTGCCGAATGGACGGCACCTCCGCGTTCAACACACGTACAGCCCGGGGATGTCTCCTCCTTCTTGATCCAGCAAGGGGAGAGGAGAAGTTGAGGGAGAGCTCCAGCAGCATGACAGCGTGGTGGCGGAGCTTGCAGTTCTCCGGCAGGGCTTCGCCAAGCACTACTACAGAGGAGGAGGTGTTGGGGAGGGAGAGTGCTGTGCCAGGGGCAACGGTGAAGCTCCCATGCGCCTCCCCACTATATATAGGGGTGGAGGGGGCTGGTTTCTTGCCCTCCAATTCCATTGGGGCGTTGGCAAAGGTGGGAGGAAAGAAATCCCATCATTTCCTTCCCCACCGATTGTTATCCCCCCTTTTTAGGGATCTTGATCTTATCCGTTCCCAGGCCCATGGGCCTCTTGGGGCTGGTGCCCTTGGCCCATGTAGGCCAAGGCGCACCCCCTACAGCCCATGTGGCCCCCCGGGGCAGGTGCCCCACCCGGTGGGCCCCCGGGACCCTTCCGGTGGTCCCGGTACAATACCAATGACCCCGAACTTGTCCCGATGGCCGAAACAGGACTTCCTATATATAAATCTTTACCTCCGGACCATTCCGGAACTCCTCGTGACGTCCGGGATCTCATCCGGGACTCCGAACAACATTCGGTAACCACATACAAGCTTCCTTTATAACCCTAGCGTCATCGAACCTTAAGTGTGTAGACCCTACGGGTTCGGGAGACATGCAGACATGACCGAGACGTTCTCCGGTCAATAACCAACAGCGGGATCTGGATACCCATGATGGATCCCACATGTTCCACGATGATCTCATCGGATGAACCACGATGTCAAGGACTTAACCAATCCCGTATTCAATTCCCTTTGTCTATCGGTATGTTACTTGCCCGAGATTCGATCGTCGGTATCCAATACCTTGTTCAATCTCGTTACCGGCAAGTCACTTTACTCGTTCCGTAACACATCATCCCGTGATCAACTCCTTGGTCACATTGCGCATATGATGATGTCCTACCGAGTGGGCCCAGAGATACCTCTCCGTTTACACGGAGTGACAAATCCCAGTCTCGATCCGCATAAAACAATAGATACTTTCGGAGATACCTGTAGTGCACCTTTATAGTCACCCAGTTACGTTGTGACGTTTGATACACCCAAAGCACTCCTACGGTATCCCGGAGTTACACGATCTCATGGTCAAAGGAAGAGATACTTGACATTGGCAAAGCTCTAGCAAACGAACTACACGATCTTTGTGCTATGCTTAGGATTGGGTCTTGTCCATCACATCATTCTCCTAATGATGTGATCCCGTTATCAACGACATCCAATGTTCATAGCCAGGAAACCATGACTATCTGTTGATCACAACGAGCTAGTCAACTAGAGGCTCACTAGGGACATATTGTGGTCTATGTATTCACACGTGTATTACGATTTCCGGATAATACAGTTATAGCATGAATAAAAGACAATTATCATGAACAAGGAAATATAATAATAATACTTTTATTATTGCCTCTAGGGCATATTTCCAACATTAAAGTCTTCTAAAGAAGAGATTGAAGTTGCTCATGATCAACTTAAAGAGGATTTTGAGCACCTTGACCTTGTCTACAAGAATGTCAAAGGAGAGCTCACCAAACTCTCTAAGTCTTATGAGGAACTTCAAGCTGCTCATGTGAAGTCTCTAGTTTCTTCTAGCTCCTCTCATATTGTCAATGATTCTTGTGCTACTAACTCTACTCCTTGTGAAGCATCTAACTTGAAGGAGAATGTTGAGCTAAGGGCTAAACTTGTTTTGCTAACTAGCAATTATGGGAAATTAGAAGAAAGTCATGAAAAGCTCTCGGGCTCTCATGATGACCTTCTAATCTCCCATGAAAGGCTAAAGTTAGCTCATGAGGCTATTGTGACTAAGGTAACATCTCCTGAGCCTCATGTGGACATTAGCACTATATTTACTCAAAATGATTTATTGACATGTGCTAGTCCTAGTAATTCATCTAGACATATTATAGCTGATTCTTGTGATGAATTGCTCTCATTGCCTTGTTGCTCTAATAATGAAGTTTCTACTTCCTCTAGTACTTTTGTTGATACTAACCTTGTAGAGGAAAACAAAGAGCTCAAGGCTCAAGTCACTATTTTGAAGAAAGACTTGGAAATGTGTCATGAAGGAAATTCCACTCTCAACAATATTTTGAGTGGTCAAAAATCCCCTCATGACAAGGGTGGACTTGGTTTCATCTCCAACAACAAGAAGTCCGAAAAGGAATAAGGAACAAGACCAAGTCAAGAATCCGGCCAACATCACATGCTTCAAGTGCAAGAATGTTGGACACCATGTGAGATCTTGTCCATTGAAGAAGAAGGCTTCAAATGTGAAGCAACAAGGGATGCGGCCTCAAGTTCAATCTCAAGGTCAACCTCAAGTTCAATCTCAAGGTCAACCTCAAGCTGAAGAAAGGCCACTACCAATAATGAACCAAGGAAATGCTCCCCAAATTGAGAAAGTAAAGAAGAAGAGAAGGGGGAGCACATGTTGCTATATTTGTTGTGAGAAGGGACACATATCTTCATCTTGTCCCAACGGTAACATCCCTAAGCCTCCTCTAGTCAATGATCATTATTTGCTTAGGAAGGATGTTGTTGGCAATTTGTTTGCCAAGTTTGTTGGCGCCCAAAGTGGTTTGGAAATGAAAAAGGCCATTTGGGTTGCCAAGCCTATTGTGTCTAACTTCTTAGGACCCAACTTGGTTGGGGACCATCAAGCTCAACCTTGATCAATAGGTGTGTGGAGGACATTGGAGATTTGCTAGTTCATGAAGAAAAGAATATTCACCATTTATTTGTTCGAGCCAAGTCATGTGGATTATCTTCATATTATCTATCCAGTGTTCCTCCTTGTGGTAACTTGTATTTGTATTGCTTACATTGAAAGTTACTCGCCCCCTGCATGCTTAGGTTTTGTATCTAGCATGTGCATTTATATGTTGTACTTCCTAGTATGCTTGATTTGTGTTATCTAGCATGTGTAGGTTGCATTGCACATCATATAGTGTTGCTTGTTGTCTTGAGCCTTATTTGTATGTTGTTTGGCTCTTGCGAGATATTAGTGGATCATCACATTATGGGGGAGTGTTATGTTTTGTGCGCATCACAAACTCAAAATGTGAATATGAGAAATACCAGATAGTATTGATACTCAATATTATCTAGTCACTATGTGGTATGTCAAGCTCATTTGAAATTCAGATTCTCAGAGTATCCATTAATTATCTCTTGTAGGTGGTTATTTTCCTTTGTTGTGTTCTTGCCGTGGTATCCAGAAAGTTGCACTAGAAAAGTTCTGGATACCCCGCGCGCACGAGATCTTTTAACCCCCGTGCGCACGGGGTGTTGCGTAACTCTCTGGGTACCCCGTGTGCACGGGGTCTTTTGACCCCCGTGCGCACGGGATGGTTGTTGATTATGATCTTGTGCTTCTTCGGATTCTACCACCGAGTGTTAATTCCAAATACCAATTGGTATTTCTTCTCGTGGTAGAATTTTATGATCATCTTCTTCTCGGCTTGTGCTTCAACTTGCCTTATCTCACTGCTTGTACTATCTGTTATCTACTTGAGTGAGATAAGCCTTTGAGCATGTGTGTAGTGTATATCCTTTATGCTCTTTAATTTTTTTGTTAGTTCATATGTTGTACTTTGTGTGCGGTCCTGTGTGGATTCGTCACTTTGATATAATTTGGACAACTTGAATGATGTATGTCATTATTGGAGTATTCATCTTTTAAGTGTTCTTTTGCCCAAATTATATCTCTTTGGATCTTGGTAGGCATGTGCATGCATATTTATTTATATATTTCTTCATGCCTTGCTTGCTCTCTTGATCCTCTATATAGGGTAAACTCCATAATATCATTAATGGTTAAAGGTGTGCATGAAATTCAAGTTCATATCCTTTTGCACATACTTATTGTGGAGTTTGCCCTATGTATTGTGGTTGTGCTTACAACTTCGGACCCAATAAGTTTGGGGACCAAATTGTACCTTAATGTGTTTTAGGTACATTGGAGAAGCATTGGATGATTGGCTTATTCATGGGGAAGGTGGAGACACCATGGAAAATTATTAGAGCCAAGCTTGGTTGATTCATTGTTTTGAGAGAGAAGATAAATGAAAACCCGGTTCAGTTGTAAGTGTTTCATTCTCACCATGTAAACCCGGTTATACAAAATTTGGGTCTTTTTGTTGGATATGCATCAAACTCCCACACTTACTATATTCTCAATAAATCCACGGGATGTGTTGAGGAAATGGTGAATGTGGAGTGTGATGAGAATAACGGCTTCCATGAGGAGCAATTTGTTTCAAGTGTTGTAGGTGATGAGGCTCCTTCCCAAGCTACAAGTACAATGGGGATTGGTCATATTCTTCCACAAGAAACACCCCTCGTCCATGTAGAAGAAGAAGGAGTAAGAGCCCCTCTTGTGGATCGACCATAAGGGAAGTCATCACCCCCAACACAAGAGCAAGATGTTGTGGGAGATCATATACCTATCCAAGAACAAGATCAAGTCCCTCATGTTCGCGTACTAGATCAAGGGCCTCTTGAACCAATGCTTTCTCTCTTGGTAACAAGTACTTACTTCATGCATTTATTCAAGTTAGAGTCAACATTGTGTGTGTTGCATCATGGCATGATTAGTACTTGTTGAGTGAGTGCTTGTATGTTTTGCATATATGTTTACACTCATGAGTTGTTGGATATATTTTGGACCCATTCTTAGCATGATTATCATATTGGATATCTCCATTATCCCGTGTCCAAAATATGTTCTTTGGATCCTTTGAATGTTTGATTCTTTTGTCATATCATTTTGGTGCATTCTATGGATGCTCAATATAGTGCGAATTTCTTCGTTTGTTCATAACTGGATATGTGCATTTGATTCCACTCATAATATGAGAAATGCACAAATTAAGGAGGAACTCATACTATATTGGCCGTCTAGATTTTTCTTCCATTTTGGCACTTGTTGCCAATGGGGGAGAAGTTTAGAGGGTTTAGGTGAAGTGGGTTGGTTCCTGTCATTCATGCTTATCTACTTTTGTTGTGCTTGCTCATTGCATGGATGTGTATATAGAGGAAACTCCACCAAGTTATTTCATGTGCATATATTGTGGGGGAGTTTGCTCTATATATTGTGGTTCTACTAGCATCAAATTCTTGTGTAGTGTTTCGATGCTAGTACAACTGGTTTTGATAACATCAACTATCTTTGTGATGTTTGAAGCTATCAAAACCACCTCAAGTATACAATTTATTCTCGGATAGATTGCATACTTGTTTTAAATTCATTATATAAACCCTCTTGTTGAGATTGTCATCAATTACCAAAATGGGGGAGATTGAAAGGGCATGTAGCCCCTAAGTGTGGTTTTGGTAATTAAATGACAATCTCTATGGACTAATGTTTTCAGTGAGATATATTTGAAGGTTTTGTCCATAGATAGTGCCTCAAGGATATTGGACGGAATCAAGGATGAAGTCCATATATATGAAGATAGTGCCTCAAGGATATTGGACGGAATCAAGGATGAAGTCCATATATATATGAAGATAGTGCCTCAAGGATATTGGATGGAATCAAGGATGAAGTCCATATATATGAAGATATATTTGCCCTATGCTTTGGTATTAAATGAAAATTCATATGGAGCATCAAGTGCATTGGATCTTATATGAAGATATGTTCCATAGTGATGCTTGAAGTGCATTGGGTTGTTTTGTGAAGTCTGCCATCAAAGCATCCGAAGAAGTCCTCATGGTATCCTTCTCTGGATACCCCGTGCACATGGGCTTGTACCTTGCGCACAGGGTCGAGTGTCAACTCTCTGGATACCCCATGCTCACGGGGCCTAGGTGTTGGCTCTCAAGATGCCATATCCAGTGAGGTTTCAAGTTGGTCTTCAGGTACTTCTATTGAAGCCATCAAGATTGGTTTCAATGCCTAATCTAATTATGTTCATGATGGAGTGCACTGGAGGATCTCAAAGATTGATATATTTGGGCTTCTGAGGATCAAGGCTTGAGAGAGTAATCAAAGAGAAGAATTCAAGTTATGGTCTCAAGACAAGATCATGGTGAGCTCATGTGTTGGGTTTCGGTTGATCATGTCTTGAAGCAAGCAACTAGAGTGACGAATTCATTATGCCTCTCAAGAGATTGTGATGGAGTTTTTAAAAGGGCAAGTGTTGACCAAGATGATATTCATAGTGGAACTTGATATGGTCATGGAAGAGTCTTTTGTGATATAGTCTTGAAGCAATGAAGGGAAATGAAGAGTTCATTGTGGCTTTCAAGAAACCAAGATGGAGCTTCGAGTAAAGATGTTGGTTGACCAAGATGAAGCTCGAAGATTATATCTAAGTGGTCAACTCTCAAAGCACAAACATTGTACCACGTGAGATCAAGTGATCTAGTGGTATGGTAAGTAATTGTGAATTGTGCTTTGTTACCTAACCCATGCTATGTGTTTGGTATGTCTATGTGGGTTAGGTGTTTCTCATGGGCTTGCATCAAAAGGAAAGATCTCAAGTAGCCTATGTGTGGATGACATCAAGTGGTGATGGTCATCGGGTTCGAGGAGTCCAAGTGCAAGATGAGAAGCCGGAGGTTATATGCTTTGAAGCTTGCGGTCCACATCATGATAATGCTCATGTGAAGATGGGCTTAAGTTAAGGCTTCCCTCATTGCAATATGAGGAATCAATTCAAGCATCTTCACCAAGTGGTTGTGGACAAGAAAGGGATTCCAACTTGAGACAAGCATTGGAGTCATCACCAAGCTCAAGTTGAATATGCAAGGAAAAGGTATACCTTAGCTAGGTTTTCCTAGTTTTGCCAGTCTCATGGTGCTTGGAGGGAGACCGGATTATAGGTTTGATAGCCGTACTATCAAGAGGGACTCTCGGGCAAGTAGCTTGATCATGTCGCATGTAGAGAGCTCAAACCTTTGCATTACTTGCATCATTATTTATTGTTGATCTTGGGTGGTTCTCTATGTGAGGACCTTGGGCTTTTCCATAGCTTCAAAACAAACCCAAGATCATTGAATTCGGAGTCCGTATGCCAAAGTTATCACTGTTTTAGTGGGCTGCTGCAGGCTGTTCTGGGTACCCCGTGGACACGGGGTTTTTGACCCCCGTGGGCACGGGGCCCCGTGCACACGGGCCTGTACCGTGCGCACGGGACCCCGTGGGCACGGGGTCTAAACCCCCGTGGGCACGGGGTGTCCAGGAAGTGTCCGTTGGAGCCCCAACGGCTAGTTTTGGAAGTTGGCTATAAAAGAGCCCTTCCTCCCCACTGGTTTGGGGGTTGTTCATTCACATTCTAAACATCATTTTGAGCCTCTTACCACCTCTCCCAAACCCATATCTCCCTTCTAAGTGAAGGGTGATTTGTGGATGGATCTTGGAGTCATTTGTTGATTTCCTCCATTGCATCCCCTCTCTTCAATCTCCCACTTTCTTGAGTTGCATCTTGTGAGATTGAGAGAGTGAGTTGAGCATTTGTTGCTTGACCTTGCATTGCATTTGTTGCATTGGTTTGAGCTCCCCGCATCGATTTGTTCGTGTGAGAGCCCGTGAGTTTATTACTCTTGGAGGCTTCGCCTCCTAGACGGTTTGGTGATATATTGAAAAGATTGTGAAGAGGCCTATGTGGCCAAGGTTCCCTCGGAAGCTTCCTTTTGTGGTGTGCTCCGAGGAAGGGTGTTCAAGTGGCCTAGGTGGTCAAGTTCCTCCGGAAGCTTCCGTGGTTGTGGTGTGCTCCGGAGAGGTTTGTAAAGGTGTGGTGGTCGCCTTCAAGACCAACCCCGAGTGAACCGAGGCTCATCCGTTGGGGGTGACTCGAAAGGGAGAATACGGTGAGTCACTTGGTGACGCCCCGGAGCTTTGGCTACGGCACCGCTCTAACGGAGATTAGCACTCTCACGAGTGTGAACTTCGGGATAAATCCGCGTCCCCGACTCACTTGTGGTTATCTCATACCCACACCCTTTACTTTCTGCAATTCATACTTGCCCATATTGATATATCTTGTGATAGTTGAATTGCTTAGTTGTTCCTTCATTTCCGTATCTTGTGATATAGTTTGTGCTTGCTAGTTTGCTTAATTGCCTATCTTGTTTAGCATAGGTTGTTGGTGCACATAGTTGAGCCTAGCATTTTTGGGATTTGTGCTTGAAAAGTATCCGTTAGTTTAATTCCGCATTAGGATAAAGCCAAATCCGTAAAAGTTTTAAAACTCCTATTCACCCCCCCCCCTCTAGTCGTCATCTAGATCATTTCACTCTCCTTCCTGCCGGCCCGACAATCGGCTCCAGCCGTGCGCCAGACCCCCCTGCGTGCGCATCGGCCCTATGGCCAGCGTGGTTGACCCTGGCGCCCCTGCCTCCGGTGGTCTGGCCCTCCGCTCCACTGCAAAGCCGGTGGCCACCGTTGTTGCTCACTCAATCACCAACAGGTCTCGCAGCAAGTGAGCAACCAAAATACCCCCAATTTCTTGTTTAGGGTTAGCTTTTTTGCACTATACTATCCGGTACATTAGCACATACACAATTTTACACATTGTTTCTGCATCAGTTAGCTTTAGATAAAAACAATTTTTATTAAAGAAATTTTGGTGTGTTTGTCAGACCATATTAAGCTATTTCTATATGATATTGATAATTAGTTAGAACTTAGAACGTTCACATATCATATTGGTTATCAAAATAAATTGGGATGGACCACCCTGTTGTCAAATGCTAGCTCCGCCATTGCCCCCTATCAGTCGTTCATGTTCGGTACAAACAACGACCAGCTCAAAGACAAACGAGGCACAGAACACTAATTCATATTTTTCTACTTTCTTGGATAAAGATGTCATAACACCTGAATTTTTTCCAACATCGACCTCGTACATATTTTCAAACTATCTTCTGTTATGACCGACATGTTAGGGGCTTAGCCCAGTTAGTTGTGGCCCAGTCTATCTTATCATTATTAGGGGCCTACCCCAATTATCGTTATTAGGGGCTTGGGAGTCAAGTAAACCTCTCTGTATAAGGAGAGGAGATGTATCAATCTAATCAAGCAAAGAAGCAATCATATTTGTCCGACTTTCTTAGGGAGCCGGGAGAACTAACCCTAGCCACCTTCTTCCCTGCGCATCTTCCTCTTAGCCGCCGCCTTCTCGCGCACGACGGCGCCCAGCCGCCGGCGGCCGCGAGTTCATCCACACCATCTCCCTCCTTCCCCTACAACCTACGGCCTAGACCCGGTAGAACCCTAGTTTCTACCAGTTTCGTATCAGATAGCTCGGTTTCGACCATGTCTTCACCACACCAATTCCGCCGCTACCCACCACCACCGCGCCGCCGCCGATCCTCTCCACCGCGCCGCTGGACTTCCCCACCGCGCTGCTGGGCTCCACCGCCGGCGCCTCCACCAGTCAGTCGCCGCCCCCTCCACCGGTCTGTCGCCACCACCCTCCACCGCGCCGCTGGTCTACTCCCCGGCGGAAATCACCGACGTCCTCAACAATCTCGTCACAGCCGTCCAGGGGATATGCCTCTACTTGGCCGGGCCCTACGGGCTACCACCGGCCGCGTCACCAACCATGGCCACCCGGCCGATGCTGCTGCCGTGGCAGCCGCCGCCCCCGGCGGCCTCCGCCGCGCTCGCCGGGCTGCTGCAGCCATAGCTGCAGCTACCGCCGCCACCGTCCTGGCAGTCCTGGCAGCCACCACACCAAGGGGCCACCGCGGCGCTGGTCGGGCCGCTGCCACTGCAGCCAGCCCCCGCCACCGCCCCGCTCTGGCCATAATGGCCGGCCGCGGCCATCGCAGCGCCCGCCGCCTCCACCGTTTCCATGCAGCAGCAGCTGCCGTTGCATGCGCCTCCGCCGCCCAGCACCGGGCTGACTACAACCGCGCCGGCGGGCGTGCCAATTCAGCAAGTGTGGTTCCCGCCCTCACTGTCATAGCTTCCGGCCTGGTTGGCCAGGACGTCACCGCCGCCAGTCTTCACCATGGCTGCGGACCAGCCGGCGCCCTCCCAGCCGAACGCGGGCCCTCCAGCGCCGCCGATTTCCACGCTGGATTCAACGGGCCACCGCTTCCCAGTGGACCACCTGTGCACACCGGCCCGATGACATCCTGTTCGCTGCACCGTACAGCCGAGCCGTACGCTCACTACGGTCATGCTCAGACACCGCCGCGCGTCGCCAAGCTTGACTTTGCCACCTACGACGGCGCCGAGGACCCCCTCAACTGGCTCAACCAGTGTGAGCAATTCTTTTGGGGGCAACGCACGCTCGTGTCAGAACACACCTGGCTCGCCTCATATCACCTTCAGGGCGCCGCACGGACGTGGTACTACGCCCTCAAGTAAGACGAGGGCGGCATGCCCCCATGGGAGCGCGTTTGCGAGCTATGCCTCCTTCGCTTCGGGCCGCTGATACGCGGGAGCCGGCTGGCGGAACTCGGCCGCCTCCACTTCACCTCCACGGTGCAGGACTTTGCCGACTGCTTTCAGGCCCTGGCGTGCCACGCGCCCGGTGTAACGGCTCGCCAACGGGCCGAGCTCTTTGCCGGCGGTCTGCCGGATCATATCCGCGTGGACGTGGAGCTGCGGGGACCCCAGGACCTCCAGACGGCCATGTACTACGCCCGCGCATTCAAGCGCCGCGCGGTGGCCATCCAGCAGGCATCACCTCCCGGGCCGCTGGGCCGCCACCCGGGCCGGACGTTCCCACGCAGGGTCGGCCTGCTCAGGTTTCCACAGCACCCCTCGCCGCTACTGCGGCACGCCCGTTCCGCCGGCTCTCCTCGGACGAGCAACTCGAGCGTCGCCGCCAAGGGTTGTGCTTCAACTGCGACGAGCCCTACGCGCCTGGCCACGTCTGCCCGCGACTCTTCTACCTGGAGGCTGCGGACTACATTGAGGAGGAGGATGCCACCGCCGAGCTCGGCGACTTGCCCGCCCCAGCTGCCGCGGAGGTGTTTGGCGATGGTTGATCACCTCGAGGAGTTCCGCAAGCGCTTCCCTGCCTTCCAGCTCGAGGACGAGCTGTTTTGCAGGCGGGGAGAAGTGTTATCACTAGAAGAAAAGGGGTCAATGGTCCAGGCCGGGTCAGCCCATTAGTCCCGGTTCAATCCAGAACCGGGACCAATGGGGGCATTGGACCCGGTTCGTGAGCCCCGGGGGCCGGCCGGGCCACGTGGGCCATTGTTCCCGGTTCGGCTGGACCTATTGGTTCCGGTTGGTGGGACGAACCGGGACCAATGCGCATCGCTCCTGGCCCACCACCATTGGTCCCGGTTGGTGGCTTGAACCGGGACCAAAGGATGCCCTTTAGTCCCGGTTCGTGGCACGAACGGGGCCAATTAGTTGCCTATATCTACCTCGCGAGCAGAGCACTCCCAGTGCTCTGTTTTTCGTGGCCGGCGAGGGGAGAGCTTTGTGGTGCTCTAGCTCACCTCCTATGCACACGAGGTGTTCGATGGAATGCCCGAGCCACACTACTTAAGCTTTCTCCTCTCCAAGCTCGACCTCCAAGCTCCATTTTCCTCAATATTTGTCTAGGTTTAGCGGTCCATCACGTCCCGTCCCCGTCTTCACCGCCGTCGATCGCCCGCGCCGATCTCGTCGCCGGCACCACCGTGGTGAGCCTCTTGTTCTTATCTTCTTTCTAAAAGGAAAAAAATTCTTACTTATATATTTATATAGATACTTGTATAATTTTCTTACTTTTATTATTGCATCTTATATAGTGCGATGGTTTTGGTATCCGCCCCCGTCGGCCCTCGTCCTGTCTATGATTTGGATGTGGTATATATTATCTTTTCATAACTATTGGTTCATTTATTGTTTATGACAATTATGCCGACCAACGTGACATAGATTTTATTTATCTAGGATGTTGTTGAACCGGAAATTCCAACCGACCCTATTGTCGAGAGGTTAAATTTAGTTGAAGAAGAAAACAATTTGTTGAAGGAAAAAATTAGAAAAATTGAGGAGGAGAAGATGATATTGGAGTTGCATGTTGCGGATGTCGTCGATGATCACAAGATCAAGATGGATGCAATGCGCTTGAAGATTAGAAAGATTAGAAAATATGCCAT
Source organism: Triticum aestivum (assembly GCF_018294505.1). NCBI lineage: Eukaryota > Viridiplantae > Streptophyta > Magnoliopsida > Poales > Poaceae > Triticum > Triticum aestivum. Next base: position 665,389,145 of record NC_057810.1, on the reverse strand, counting down.
TCATACCGAGGCTTGGTATCATTATGCCGTTGGATCAGTTGTTACATTGGTTGCAGTTATGATCGCATTTGTTTTCACATTGAAATGTTTTACATAGTTTCAGTGTATGGTTTAATTAATTTAGATGCTCTGTAGAGATTTATGTTGTTAGATGAGAACTATATATGTACTTTGGTTTTAATGTGATGATGAACTTCTATTAATTTGGTCACTTAATTATCTATCCATGATGTTCTGTAATGATTTTTGACACACTTAATTATATATAATGCACGCAGATGAACCGGCAATGGATGTACGGTTCAAGACACACCTCCGAGTACATTAAGGGCGTGCATGATTTTCTCGAAGTGGCTCAGGCAAACAAGCAGAATGGTTTATGTGTTGTCCATGCCCTATATGTGGGAATATGAAGTCTTACTCTGACCGGAAAATCCTCCACACCCACCTGCTTTACAAGGGTTTCATGCCATACTATAATGTTTGGACGAGGCACAGAGAAATAGGGGTTATGATGGAAGACGGCGAAGAAGAAGAGTACGATGACAACTATGTGCCCCCTGAATACGGTGATGCTACTGAACATCAAGAGGAACCAGACGATGTGCACGATGATGCTGCAACGAGCGAAGCTGCTGAATATCAAGAGGAACCAGACGATGTGCCCGATGATGATGATCTCCGCCGGGTCATTGTCGATGCAAGGACGCAATGCGAAAGTCAAAAGGAGAAGCTAAAGTTCGGTCGCATGTTAGAGGACCACAAAAAAGGGTTGTGCCCCAATTGCGAAGATGGCAACACAAAGCTCGGTACCGTACTGGAATTGCTGCAGTGGAAGGCAGAGAATGTTGTGCCTGACAAAGGATTTGAGAAGCTACTGAAAATATTGAAGAAGAAGCTTCCAAAGGATAACGAATTGCCCGACAGTACATACGCAACAAAGAAGGTCGTATGCCCTCTAGGATTGGAGGTGCAGAAGATACATGCATACCCTAATGGCTGCATCCTCTTCCGCGGTGCGTACTGGAATTGCTGCAGTGGAAGGCAGAGAATGTTGTGCCTGACAAAGGATTTGAGAAGCTACTGAAAATATTGAAGAAGAAGCTTCCAAAGGATAACGAATTGCCCGACAGTACATACGCAACAAAGAAGGTCGTATGCCCTCTAGGATTGGAGGTGCAGAAGATACATGCATACCCTAATGGCTGCATCCTCTTCCGCGGTGCGTACAAGGATCTGAACGCGTGCCCGGTATGCGGTGCATTATGGTATAAGATCAGACGAGATGACCCTGGTGATGTTGACGGCGAGCCCCCCAGGAAGAGGGTTCCTGCGAAGGTGATGTGGTATGCTCCTATAATACCACGGTTGAAACGTCTGTTCAGAAACAGAGAGCATGCCAAGTTGATGGGATGGCACAGTGAGGACCGTAAGAAAGACGGGAAGTTGAGAGCACCCGCTGACGGGTCGCAGTGGAGAAAAATCGAGAGAAAGTACTGGGATGAGTTTGCAAGTGAGCCAAGGAACGTATGGTTTGCTTTAAGCGCGGATGGCATTAATCCTTTCGGGGAGCAGATCAGCAATCACAGCACCTGGCCCGTGACTCTATGTATGTGTAACCTTCCTCCTTGGATGTGCATGAAGCGGAAGTTCATTATGATGCCAGTTCTCATCCAAGGCCCTAAGCAACCCGGCAACGACATTGATGTGTACCTAAGGCCATTAGTTGAAGAACTTTTACAGCTGTGGAATGGAAACGGTGTACGTACGCACAAACAGGAGGAATTTAACCTACAGGCGTTGCTGTTCGTGACCATCAACGATTGGCCCACTCTCAGTAACCTTTCAGGACAGACAAACAAGGGATACCACGCATGCACGCACTGTTTACTTGACACCGATAGTATATACCTGGCAAGCTGCAGGAAGAATGTGTACCTGGGCCATCGTCGATTTCTTCCGACCAACCATCAATGTCGAAAGAAAGGCAAGCATTTCAAAGGCGAGGCAGATCACCGGAAGAAGCCCTCCATGCGTACCGGTGATCACGTACTTGCTGTGGTCAATGATTTACACGTAATCTTTGGAAAGGGTCCCGGTGGACTAGCTATTCCGAGTGACGCTGGGGGACACGCACCCATGTGGAAGAAGAAATCTATATTTTGGGACCTACCCTACTAGAAAGACCTAGAGGTCCGCTCTTCGATCGACGTGATGCACGTGACGAAGAACCTTTGCGTGAACCTGCTAGGCTTCTTGGGCGTGTATGGGAAGACAAAAGATACACCTGAGGCACGGGAGGACCTACAACGTTTGCACGAAAAGACGGCATGCCTCCAAAGAAGTATGAAGGTCCTGCCAACTATGCTCTTACCAAAGAAGAGAAGGAAATCTTCTTTGAATGCCTGCTTAGTATGAAGGTCCCAACTGGCTTCTCGTCTAATATAAAAGGAATAATAAATATGGCAGAGAAAAAGTTTCAGAACCTAAAGTCGCATGACTGCCACGTGATTATGATGCAACTGCTTCCGGTTGCATTGAGGGGGCCTCTACCGAAAAACGTCTGATTAGCCATTGTGAAGCTATGTGCATTCCTCAATGCAATCTCTCAGAAGGTGATCGATCCAGAAATCATACCAAGGTTAAGGAGTGATGTGGTGCAATGTCTTGTCAGTTTCGAGCTGGTGTTCCCACCATCCTTCTTCAATATCATGACGCGCGTCCTAGTTCATCTAGTTGACGAGATTTTCATTCTAGGCCCCGTATTTCTACACAATATGTACCCCTTTAAGAGGTTCATGGGAGTCCTAAAGAAATATGTCTGTAACTGCGCTAGGCTAGAAGGAAGCATCTCCATGGGCCATCAAACAGAGGATGTCATCGGGTTTTGTGTTGACTTCATTCCTGGCCTTAAGAAGATAGGTCTCCCTAAATCGCGGTATGAGGGGAGACTGACTGGAAAAGGCACACTTGGAAGGGACTCAATAATATGCAGGGACGGATATTCTTGGTCTCAAGCACACTACACGGTTCTACAGAACTCTACCTTGGTGACCCCGTATGTCGATGAACACAAGAACAGTCTGCGCTCCAAACACCCGGAGTAGTGCGACGACTGGATTACATGTGAACACATCAGGACTTTCAGCAGTTGGTTGGAAGCACGTATCAGAGGTGACAACACTGTTTGTGATGAGCTGTACTTGTTGTCCATGGGACCATCTTTGACTGTATTGATTTGGAAAGGATACGAGATAAACGGGAATACATTTTACACGATTGACCAAGATCAAAAGAGCACCAACCAAAACAGCGGTGTCCGCTTTGATGCAACAACCGAGAGGGGAAAGGACACATATTATGGTTACATAGTGGACATATGGGAACTTGACTACGGACATGATTTTAAGGTCCCTTTGTTTAACTGCAAATGGGTCAATCTGTCAGGAGGCGGGGTACAGGTAGACCCACATTATGGAATGACAACAGTGGATCTGAAAAATCTTGGGTACACTGACGAACCGTTCGTCCTAGCCAATGATGTGGCACAGGTTATCTATGTGAAGGACATGTCTACCAGACCGAGAAAGAGAAAAGATAAGGAAGCGAATACATCATACTATGAGCCAAAGCGCCACATAGTTCTTTCAGGAAAAAGGACATCGTGGGAGTGGAGGACAAGACAGACATGTCTGAAGATTATGAAAAGTTTCATGAAATTCCTCCCTTCAAAGTCAAGGCTGACCCCAGCATCCTGATAAACGATGAAGATTATCCATGGTTACGGCGCAATAAGCAAATGACACAAGCGAAGAAAAAGTGAAGACTTTCTCCCGCAACTATTATGATGATTCCATGCCAACTTTGTAACTGACAAGTATGATACCATTGTCCCTTTTGTACATGCACATGCTATGTGGGTCAATTTATGATACCATGCCAACTTTCAACTTTTTCAAAGTTCATTTGAAATGCTTTAATGTCTTATGGTTCGGCCCTCGTAATAATTAAAAATAGCAACAATAAGTATTTTGTTGTAAGTAGAAACAAAATAAAATAAATAAAGCAAGAAAGAAACAAAAAACAAAAAAAGTGTTTTCAAATTTGAAAACTAATGGCACTAACAGAAAGTTTATAATTTTCCTAAAACTAAAAGCAAAAACAATTAAAAAATAAAGCAAAAAACAAAAGAAATAAATAATGCAGAAAACAAAACAAAAAAACAACAATAAGTATTTTGTTGTAAGTAGAAACAAAATAAAATAAATAAAGCAAGAAAGAAAACAAAAAAACAAAAAAGTGTTTTCAAATTTGAAAACTAATGGCACTAACAGAAAGTTTATAATTTTCCTAAAACTAAAAGCAAAAACAATTAAAAAATAAAGCAAAAAACAAAAGAAAATAAATAATGCAGAAAACAAAACAAAAAACTGGAAAAAAATAAATATAGCAACAATAAGTAAAGAAAACAAAAAACAAAAAAATGCCTCCTACTGGGCCCCCACGGCCTGAATACGACATGAAACCCTACTATGGGCCAGGATTCGGGCCAGCAGTAGGCCCAGAAGGCCCATCAGGCAAAGCAATAGCAAGTAGGCCCGAAAGCCTGCGGTGGAGAGGAGCTCGAGAGGGGTGCGGCAGTGGGGCTTATAAACCACTGCGCGCCCCTCTCAACTAGCGAGGTGGGACTAAACTTTGGCCCCGAGGCGGGCAGCACAGGGGCCTTTGGTCCTGGTTGGTGGCATCAACCGGGACTAAAAGGGGAGGCATTAGTCCCGGTTGGTGCCACCAACCGGTACCAAAGGCCGCCGATTCCCGCCCTTTGGGCTGCCGAAAAAGAGGCCTTTAGTCCCGGTTGGTGGCACCAACCGGGACTAAAGGGTGCATTAGTCCCGGTTGGTGCCACCAACCGGGACTAAAGGGTTTGCTATATAAGCAACACTTAGCAGTTTCCGGCCAAATCGCCCACTTCTCCCCCGACGCCCCCTGCTCCTTCTCGTCGCCGTCGCCGCCCGACGCCCCTGCTCCACCTTGCCGTCGCCGCCGCCACCGACGCCGTCAGGCTGCTCGCCTGAGCCGTCGCCGCCCTCCCCCTGTGAGCACAGCCTGCTCCCGCGCCCCTCCCGTCCCGCGCCCCTGCGCGGCCACCGCGCGCCGCCCCTGTCCCTGCGCGGCCGCCGCGCCGCCGCCCCTGCCCTGCGCGGCCGCCGCGCGCCGCCCCGCCGCCCCTGCAATTTCCATAGCAATTTTTTTGCATTTTTTGTGTATATGTGTTTGTATGTGTATATATATATGTGTACATGTTCATAGTATTTTTTTCATAAGTGTATTTTTTTGTTCATTGCATTTTTTTCATATATATAATGTATATATGTATGTGGTAGCTATATATATGATGAATGGATGTGGCTATATATGTATGTATGAATATAATGTTCATAGCATTTTTTTGTTTATATATGTTTTTTCATATATGTATTAATTTTTTATTTAGGTTGTTAGTAGATATCGATTTTAGGTTAGTGCATTTTAGGTTAGTGTAGAGGAGAAAGTAAAATAAGGAAAAGGAAGAAAAGAGGAAGAAGGAAGAAGGAAGAAAGAAGAAGAAAAAGAATGAGAGGAAAAAGGAAAATAAGAAGAGGAAGAAGAGGAGAGGAAGAAGAGGAGAAATAAATAAGAAGAGGAAAAAAGAAGAAAAGAAGAGGAGAAGAAGAAAGGAATAGAGGAGAAGAAGAAAAAATAGAAAATTTCTATTTTTTCTTCTTCTCCTCTATTCCTTTCTTCTTCTCCTCTTTTTTTTCTTCTTCTTCTTCCTTCTTCCTTCTTCCTCTTTTCTTCCTTTTCCTTAATTATTTTCCTTTCTCGTCGTTGTCGCGTCGTTGTCGATATAACCCCCTCGAGATAACTTCGACATGAGGGGCGGTCGATATATATACCCCCTCTCGACCGTGATAACTTATACAACGGCAGCACCCCCCTCGGCCCTCTCGCTCGACCAAAACTCTCGAGGACACCCAAACCCTAGAGAGAAAACGATGTTGGTCTCCTACCCCCTCCCGCCGCGCCCCTACCCGACAAATTAACTCTCTCGAGGCCACCCAAATTTACCAAGTTAAAAGAGCGTTGTCGTCGAGGCCACCCCAAACCCTTGAAGCGTTGTTGTGTCGAGGCGACCCCAAACCCTAGAGAAGCAGCGTCGAGGCCACTAACATGATTCCTTATTGTGATTAGCTAGCTAGTTCTACGTTTGCCACTAATATATATATATATATATATATATATATATATATATATATATCCATCTGTACCATGTTTGAATAATAATTGACATGTTGTAAATATTTGCAGAAACTATGGAGCACTCCCGAGACGAAGAAACAGAAGCGATATTGGGGGACATAATCGCAAATGGAAGGGATGAAGTTGCGTCATTTCTCCTCGACACCGTTGGTCAGCTGGAAGAACTGGGTGAAGAAGAGGGCTATGTTCATGATGGCTTCGGCCCATTAATGCCGGTACAAGAAGAGGACTATGTTCATGATGGCTCCGGTGACACAATGGAGGTACAAGAAGGAGACCGTGCTGACTGCTCCGGTGACCGAACCGAGCCCGGCCAGGTATATATATATTAGTTAAGCCCGTGCTGACTAGTTAATTGATGCTTCCATTGTTTTGGTATATGTACACATATTAATTACTCTCGTCTTTCTTCCTTATAATTTCTAGCCCTCCGGATCGAGCACAACTTCGGTAAGGAGACGAGGCCCGAAGAAAAAGTTGAGCTCGGATGAAAAGTTTGAGATCATAGAAATCGCGCCCGACGGCGAACCGATTGAACCCAGCCGGACAAGGAAGGCATTTTCTGCTCAGTGCGGGGTTCTTGTTAGGGAGAAGATCCCGATCAGCATCCAGCAATGGTATAAGCCTAAGGAGGAAGACCCTGAGGTGTCTTATGTCAATGATATGCAGAAAGAATATCTTTGGACTGAGCTGAAGGCAAATTTCACCCTACCGCCAGAGGAGGATCCGGAGAAGCCAGTTAAAGAGCAATTAATCAAGTCTTGTGCTCTTAAGAAGATGGCAACCCTAATGAGGAGGTGGAGGAAAGAGCTGAACCAGTTTGTCGGAAAAAAAAGACACCAGAATTCATCGGCAAATATGAGAAGATCAAAGATCACTGGCCCACATTTGTGCCCCACAAGACATCGAAAAAGAGTAAGAAGATGTCGGAGACAAACAAGAAAAATGTTGTGAAGAAGAAGCTTCACCATCGCACGGGGTCAGGTGGCTACCTCAAAGCCCGGCCTAAGTGGTCCAAGGCTGAGCATGATCTGCTTCAAAAAGGGATCGAACCAGAGACAATGTACTGGCCAGACCGTTGCCGGACTTGGTTCTTCGGAGCTGGCGGAACCTTGGACCCTGTAACAGGGTTGTGCCAGTGGACGTCCGAGAAACTGGAAATACCAGTCAAAAACCTTCGACACTATATCGATGCAGCGCAGCGAGGGACGTTCCTTCTAAACAGGGAGAAGGACGAGCTCACAATGGTCCTTGGGAATCCTGAGCACCCTGGACGGACACGAGGCACGCCAGGCTCCATTCCGTGGAAGGTTGGTTTTCCGGACGCAGGGGGTTACAAAACCCACGAGAGGAGGAAGAAACTGGAGCAGGACAAACTGCAGGCGCTGCACGAAAGGGTAATGGGGCTAGAGGATCGAGAAGAGGAACGAGAAGTAGCAGATCGCAGCAAACGACCTGCCGAAGCTTCCCCCGAAGCTACCCCGCCATCTCAGCGGAGAAGCAGCATGGCTTCCACCGAGCTGCTTCAGCCGGAGCATGTCTTGATGGCTCCTGCCAGCTATCCCGTGGATGGTATCATGGAGTCTCAAAATTGCCACATTATGGCGCGATGGATGAATTTGAAGGTCAAGGCGGCTGTTGGCCAAGTTTATCCTAGTGGACCCGGCACAACTTATCACTGCCAGCCAATTCCAGAAGGATATGCTAAGGTGATGGTGGATGAAATAACGGAGGGATTTGAGGACCTCCCGTTTGAGCACCCTACCGGTGAAGGGGAGACTAGGCTGGGTTGTGCTCTGAAGACTCCATGCCTATGGCGGAAGGAGCTCATCAACCTTCTGAACTGGACGCCTCCGCCTCCTCCTCCTCCTCCGGCGAGTTAGGGCACTCCGCCTCCTCCACCGCCTCCTCCTCCGGCGAGTGACGATCAGGGCACGCGTGGCGGCACTCCGCCTCCTTCTCCGGCGCATGGCGGCACTCCGCCTCCTTCTCCGCCTGCACCGGTGGTCCCGAGCAGCCAACAGCCTCCTCCTTCTCCGTCTCGCCAGCAAGGGCGGAAGAGACCCGCCGCCGCCCCGGCTGCTCTGGCGCGTCGTACTCCTTCTCCTCCGCCTTGTAAGCAAGCACGAAAGAAGACAGACGCCACAGCCGTTCCGTCTGCTCCGGCGTCTAGCAGCACAACCAGAGGCGGGAGGCAATACAAATACGGTCCATCTCTCAAGCCTCTAGAGAAGTTACCGTACGAGAGGTCCGAGAAGGAAAACGATACGATTGTGCGGACCCACGTGAAGGAGTTCTTTGAAGCGGTGAAAGCAAAGAGACATCCACCTCCGGAGGAGAAGGTAGATCCGGTGAAAGCAAAGCGCACTATCGATGCCCTGAGGAAACCACCAAAGTCTCCGCCGAGAACCAACTATGAGCGCATTACTGAACAGACATATCTCCAAGCCCAGCGGTCGGGAACTACTGTCAGAGCTAAAAGGTCAAAAGAACGAGCAAAGGGGGAAAAATTGCCCAGCTCGGCAAACAAGCACAGCAATCGTGCCCCCCGCTCAATGTGTCTAATGCTCCGGGGACGGTGGCCGGTTATGGCAATCTTGAAGATTACCTGCCTGACGATGCACTTCCTGATTTCTTGGAGGTGGACGAACACAGATACGAGTACGGGAAGCCTCTCATCAAAGATGAAAAATCTCTGACAACAATGATGCGAAGCTTCCATAATTGGTACATGGAAACCTGCAGAGAGTCTGAGGGTACGAATGCTTTGTATCTGCATATTAAAGAGGAGCACGATCTCATTGCAAATGATCTGTTGACTGTTCCATTTGATGAGTTCTTCGCGTTCTTCAATCAAAAGGCCCTCGATAAACTAATGGTCTTTTGCTACTGTCTGTAAGTACTATTTCTGTCATTAAGTCTCTATATATAGCTCGGCTCTTTCATTTCATGTATTTATAATTAATTATCCTCAATATATTATGCAGATTGAAGATCGTCAAGTGCAAAAAACAAGAAATTTATGATATTGGGTTCATTAACACAAATATCATAGATGAATTTCTGGTTAAAAAGGACATCAAAGAGGCCGAGGACAACGTGCTACAATCGTTGATCAAAAATCAAAACAAAGATATCATACTCTTTCCTTACAACGGCAAGTGAGTGTTACTGTCGTGTGCATATTCGGTTTCCCTTATTACTCGAGCGAGGTTATAGTAATGTAATTGATGAGTTATGCATGCGTGCGCAGTACCACTATATTCTTCTGGAGATTAAGCTTGAGCGTGGACTAGTAACCGTCTTAGACTCGAGACGGAAAGATCGCAAGTCCTATGCGGACATGACTGAAATGCTCAGCAGGTAAGTTCAATCGATCATTATCGCACCATATCGGCAACTTTTTGTTCATTTCCTGATATCTCAAGTAATAATAATTATTTTCTTTGTCTTGCAGGGTTTGGAAACAGTTCACCGCACAAGCTCCGGGACTGCCGAAGGAGCTGCGATATACATACCCGAAAGTAAGTACTACTGGCTAGGTAGTTGCGCGCATCTCCCGTTGATTCTATAGCTATACTTTCATCAATGCCATTTATAATGCTTCATTATCAGTTTGATTGACCTCTATTTCTCGTAAAGTGCTTGTGGCAGGAAGAAGGAAATGATTTCTGTGGATACTACGTGTGCGAGTTCATCCACAACGCGACTTTGAAAAACAAGCAGGGCTACTCTCAAAGACAATATGAAGTACGTAAGCAATAATATTCATAATTTCATTTTATTACACCGTCATTTCTGTTGAGTTTCATTCATATATATGTATTAATTAACCCCCTTCTTCAAATTAGACGTGGCAGATGCAGAATGAACTCCTAGAACCAGATCGCATGAAAGGAATTCAAGAGGAATTGGCCGGATTCTTTCTTGACCACGTCATCAATAAAGCCGGAGAATACCATGTGGAAATTGATTTCAATTGCCAGGGGATTGTAATTAAGAGATCTTATACATATTGTACATGTATGTAGCTAGTAGCGTCAGATACATGATATACGAAAACTTGTTGTTCGACCAATCTCTCGGAGAAGGAGAGGTCAATCGATCACTTCTCTCGGTATGCATGACGAACTTCTGTACTGAATGGTTCTTTCGATCACTTATGTATATATAGTACGTAGCGTCGACCAAGCACGGACATAAGAGAGGACACTTCTCTCTATTAATTAGCTAGCTAACACAATATATGAAACACCTAAATTAACCCCCC